>NC_057799.1:477632196-477854149 GCF_018294505.1 Triticum aestivum
CACAGTCGGACGTCTGACCAACATCACATAAAGGGCTTATATCAAAAGTAAATAGCAAGCATGCCACAGTCGGACGTCTGAGCGACATCACATAAAGGGCTTATATCAAAAGTAAATAGCAAGAGTGCCACTGTCGGACGTCTGAGCGACATCACATAAAGGGCTTATATCAAAAGTAAATAACAAGAGTGCCACAGTCGGACGTCTGAGCGACATCACATAAAGGGCTTATATTTCATTATTCAAATTCAAGTAGCTCATGAATTTAAATGATCTCAAGGAAATACTCATGTACGTAATAATAAACTGGTTAGTCCATCCATAGGAATAACATTCAGCCTGGTTTACCACTCATGTTTATTCACCGGAGATTTTCACTAAGACTGACACAGAGACTGACGCTGAGACGGACGTTGAGACTGATACTGATACTGATATGGATGTGTTGACCAAGATCCTTGACCATGGACAAGGTTACTCGGATGGATTTGACTCTGCAGAGTTTGTACTCTTTAACCACAGCCAACGGATTTCAGTAGTCACAAAGGACTAGTTCCGTTTATAGTATTTTCGGAGAAACACATCTAACCAGTACACACCCATTCCACATTCCGCTGCCAGGAATCACCCTAGGCAACGTTCAAGAAAAACTTTAAGACGGGGAGGCCACAACCTCGAATAGCATGGGATCAAATTTATATCGCGCGCTCTAAGGGGTGCCCCCCTCTCGGTCCCAACCGGAAACACCCATGCCCCCTGACCGGATGATGGGCTTTAATCCAGGGCCATGGAACCCTCATCACGGCCCCTCTATTTGGTGTGTACGAGGAAAGAGGTTTGCAATTACTCAACCGTATTCTTCGTAGAAGACGTGTGGTAGTACGAAAAGGGGACGGACGGTAACATGACTTGATCCACGTTAACACTGGAGTTAAAATGGTTGACATAAGACTGGCATGCTTCAACAATACCAGCTTACCACCTATCATGTCACCACATGATCATGTTATCTCCCATCGAATGAACACATCGAGTTTCGAAGCTCACTCGTAGTTGCCTTGCATGCAATATAACACTCACTGATGCTTACATAAACATGCCATGAAATAGCTACTCAAGCAAACATGCAAAACACTCATCATATCAAAGGTTCAAACATGCTTGCCTGGTTCGGAGTAGTCGGAGTCTAGCTCGGCGAAGTTCGCGGTTCCGTCACCTCCTCCGGTATCTAGGTATAAAGAAATCGCATACTAACGTAAATACCGTGTGTGTATAAAATTATTCCAAAACAATTTCAAATAAATATGATAAAAAACTAGACAGAAAAACAAAGATGACAGAAAAAGAATCAACTCAAAATCATCTTTTGTTTAAAAGTTATAAAGGTTTTAGTCCAGGAACTAATCTGTGATGAAACAGAAAGTTTCCAGGGGCTAGTTTATAAAAACAGAAGACGTACTTTGCCCGAAGGCGCTTTCAGAAAACGGTTCGAATAAGAGAGAGAGGCTAATGAGGGGGTCCCACCCGTCAGGTTTAAAATCAAAACAGAGCACCCGGCACCCGAGAGCCGCAGTGGTCGCCGGCGGCGATCCACGGTGAGGTATAGGGAGTGGATGGTACCTACGGACTCACGGTGCTCTCCCGCGTCTGTGGGTGGTGGAGTTGGTCGTCGGCGAGCACCACATCGACGGCGGCCTCTACTCCGGCGGACAGTGGTTCGGGTGGTGATGGATCTCGCCGAGGAGGGCTGCAACCATCAAATTGGGGCTCGGGTTAGAAGAGTGGGTGCATGATGAGGCTGCTGGCAAGGTTTGGGAGGCGGGGGTGGTCTCACCAGAGGGAATCGTGCCGGAGCCCAAAGCGGATCGGGGCGGCCGGAGTCGGGGAAGAAGGCCTCCCCGAGGTCTCCCTAGTAGCTAGGCGTGGCTCTGGTGAGGTGTAGGAGAGGTGCTGGGTCGAAGGCGAGCTCGAGGCTCCCTTTTATAGCCGGTCCGAGGCGGTTGCCGAGAACGGGATAACTCTGGCGATGATTATGGTGAGGCAGTGGTCGAAGGGGGTTTAGGGGTCGGGGCAGCTACGGATTGGATCACTGGCTTCATCCCGTAGCTAAACTTGGCCAGACTTGGGCGATACTCCAAGTCTTCGACGGAACGGCCTCACGGGCCCGTCGGCGGCAGAGAGCGTGCTCTGTGCCTCTCAGGCCACGGCGACTGTGCTGCAGCACGCACGGGGAAGAAGACGGCCACGCGTAGGCTTCTGGTGGTGTGGGCGGTGCTGGACGGCGCCGTCCCTCGCTGCGCCTCTCTGGCAGCCGCAGCAAGTGTTGCTGCCGCCGCTCACGGGGGCGATGCACCTCTGCCAGCTCACCGCCGACGCTCGCAACCGTCCAGGCGACCGTGCAGCGTGGTGGATAAGAAGGAGGAGCAGGGAGCAAGGCGCCAACGCGTGCACTGGTGAGATTGACGCCGCGGTTCTGAAGAAACGACACTGTCATCTGAACTGAAACACTAAATTTCTGAACTTTTCTGAATTTGACAGAAACAATGCATGCCAGGTGTTCGACGACATGTTTCAAGCACGTGGAAATTTTTTTGGAGTTGATCTTTGGTGGAGAGTTCTCTTGATGCATCTGGAGGCCGCATGATTTTTCTCAGAATTTTTGGGGAAGAAAGATAATGAATTTCACCAAAAATGGCAAATCTGGTCCAAACTTGCAGCAAGCAGAATTTGAAAAATTTGAATTGTGGACAAGTGGATCTTGAGGGATCTAGGTTGGGGGTACTAAGGACTAGTCAGAGGAGTTTGTTTGGAACCAAAACTCAAAAGGGATCTGGTGGTTCCTTTGTAAATCACCAAGGTTCAAAATAAATGACAGAAATTGTTTTGAGGATAAAATAAATAGAGTAAAAATCAAAAATGGGTTGAACTTGCTGGGATTGGATATTTGACTTGACCCAAAGTGGAGGGAGGGGTTTTGGAAGAAAATTTTCAACCTAGGTCATGGCAAGAAATTTTTTTTGAATGAGGAAGAATCAATCCATAAGTCATAGGGTTATTTTTAAAAGAAAGGATTTCAAAAACTTTCCCAAAGAAAATATTTGTGTTGAGTCAACACTAAATGAAAAGCCCTCAAGACCAAAGTAAATGTTGAGAAAAACACATAAAATACTTGCCTTAAAGGTTTTGAGAAGGAGAGGTTTAAAAAAAAATAACCTCCTTCCCATAAAAAGGAAATTAATAAAACCAAATAAAATTTTTGGGGTGTTACATTCTCCCAGCTGCGGGATCAGGCCGGATATGTGACCAGCGGTGTGGCCACCGTCGTTCTATGCTTGTGAAGAGAGCAACCCAAGCAAGCAGTCTTGTAGCTTAGGATCCTGCTAGTGTATATATAGTGGTTTTCTTTTTCTCTCCATATCAACCATTTTATATTGCGTACGTGTCATTGAAGAGTGAAATGATGGTTGCTTCTTCTGACTAACTTATTGTGTGATTTGACTGCTCCTTTAGTGGCCCCTACACGTACTCCCCCTACGTGTATGCAACAGTCACACGTACACATGGACGCAAAAACGCGCGCGACGCCCTAATGCATGCATTTCCGAGCACACGACGGAACACACACGGTCACGCTCAAGTGCTCCACCTACACGTGCATGAACACACATACTCAGCCAGGGTGAGCTAGTGACCGTATAAACATCGGAAAATGTATATATTGAGCGCAATGAGCGTATTATGAAGTCAACTGACCGTATTTTTACAAATATACAGTGACAGACAGTGTATTTATCTCGTTTGAAATTAAGCCATATTAACCGGAGAGGAGGCAGTATGGACTAGCATTACTTTGTTGTGTCCCGTCAACTTGCCGAACGAGGAGAAGCTTGCAGGACGGGAGAAGCTTGCGCGCGGTGGCTCACAGGACAAGGAGAAACTTTTGACTAATACAAGCTGTCCTTCGCTCAGGCGGTGGATGTGCAACAGTTAATTCGGTGTCAGATTGCCAGAAGCATACACTTACTAGTACTATTATTGTTGCACTTCCCGAAGAGGCGAACAGCCAAGCGCAAAGTTTACTAGTACTACTACTATAGTCTATAGAGGTACCATACTAGTACTAGGAACCGGATGGAGGAGCGTCTGCACTTTTATTATATTTTTAAAATGTGATAAAGCAATCTTCAACACATTTGGTTCTCTTCGAGGGTTCTCGCATGTGATAATGGAAGTTGATTGCATGGAACACTCGCCACAATTCTCGCTTAATTCTGGCTCATATCCTGTTACAAATAGGAGCGCTCGGTAATATTTCCTCTTTTTTTTGTTATTCAGCATGTAAACAGGTCAGCAAACCTTGTGGCGCATCTTTGTGCGAACCGTGCTTGCTGCACTTTGAATGTGGCCGAGAGCTGGCTTGATGAAACACCTCGCTTCCTACTTCTTTTTTGCGGGGTACCTCGCTTCCTAGTGACCAGTGTCTTGGCTGATCGTCCTATGAATGCTTATATATGAATAAAGCTCTCTCATTTACCCGCAAAAAAGATTAAGCCATATTAACCGGAAAGGAGGGAGTATGGACTAGCACTACTTGTTGGTGTGTCCTGTCAACTCGCAGAATGAGGAGAAGCTTGCAGGACAAGGTGAAGCTCGCTTACGCCTTTTGACTAATGCAACGTACCCTCGCCGAGGCGGTGGACATGCATCCGTTCATTTGGTGTCAAATTGCCAGAGGCATACACTATAGTACCGAACATGCGGAGTACCATCATTGTTCGACTTCACGAAGAGGCGAAGAGCCAAGCGCAAGGTTTAGTAGTACGAGTAGTACTACTACTAGAACCGCGTGGTGGAGCCTCTATACTCTTATTTTTCTTAATCTTTGATAAAGTACATGATTATTCCGGAGAAGGGCAGAAAACGGCAGCCCAACATGTAATGATGATATCGATCAACCATGCTCGAATATATCTTGGCCTCCGTGCGAGCCCGTCTGTGTGTTCTCGCTCCTCGTCTCTCTCAATGAATGGCGGGTTGGCCATTTTGCCATCAATTGAGATCGGTTTGCTCACACTCCGGTCCCACATGTCAGTGATATGCCAAGAGGAGGTGCGTTGACCGACTGGCCATATGCGTACTTGATTTTGCACCTTCATACTACTCCTCCCTCCCTCACAGTTTACAGGGCGCGCTTCATTATGATGCATTTCTCTCAATGCATTTCCACCACCAGAGAGACTTTAGACGTGTTTGGTTTAATGCTCAATTAATTAGGGTGTGGTAACCGCAATTTTCTCTCGATGTAGTACTAGGGAGTGGAGTAAGTGCATGCATGTGTCTACCCGGGGTGGAAGCACTGCATGCATGTGTGTACGCATTATTTCCTCTAGTAATAGACGTCGTGCTATAACTACCAATGCTATTTTTCAGGCCGATCGCTAGTCGCCTTGGTCCCAGAGATTTTCTCTTTTTCTGAAGCACGCTCTATAAACAGTGACGGATGGAGTAGTATGAGCGGATTCAAAGAAGAGCGTATTGATGGTTGCTTCTTCCGAGCAACTTACAGTGGGAAAGGTGGGGCTTATGATTTGACTGCTCATTACTCACTATTAATGCGGCGCAACGACCGGTCTGAGTCTCCCATGCGGCTGTGCACTACCCCCTCGGTTCTTAAATATACTCCGGAGTATTTGTCTTTCTAGAGATTTCAACGAGTGACTACTCAAATATTTGTCTTTTTAGAGATTCAAATGGACTACTACATACAGATGTATATAGACATATTTTTAGAGTGTAGATTCACTCATTTTGCTCTGTATGTAGTCACTTGTTGAAATCTCTAGAAAGACAAATATTTAGGAACGAAGGGAGTACACATACGAAGCAAAATGAGTGAATCTACACTCTAAAATATGCCCATTTGAAATTTGTAAAAAGACAAATATTTAGGAATGAAGGAGTATAATTTTGTGCATGGCACATGGACCCGGATGCCGAAGAGGCTTCTAGCAATGCTATCAAGCTTCCAGCATTTGTTTACATAATTGACGTACTATACAAATAATTTTCCAGCGACATGAAATTGTACAATGGTGTGAGCTTTCAGCTTTTGTTTCGTGTGTCTTGCCATCGATGCTCTTTCGTAAACAATAAAAAACTAACTTCCTTGCTAATCAGAGCTAATATTTACATCACAACTGATGACAAAGTTGTGAGAAGGTGTTAAATTAAAATTGATCCATGCTTTCATTGGCAGCAACGTCCCCCAGCTCTGTCTAAATCAACAAGGCATGTTGGGAAAAAAGTAGCTGTCTGGAGCATGCAACATTCCGATCATTTTGTGCAGTTCCACTAAAATAGAGCTGAGCGTCCCTGTTCCAAAGATATTAAGTGTGATTACGATAATAGAGGATTGCTGAAACAATAATCACACAAATAGAAGCCGGTCACCTTTGCAGTCTCTCTTAAGACTAACTAGTTGGAGAAGATTGGGCTCGGAGTTGGATGAGGAGGATAGAGCAAAACCAATCTCTTTTTGTGCAGTCGCAATGAAATTAAGAGACGTTGCCCGTGTGACATTTTGGCAGAACTGCACAAAACACTCTTAAGAAAAAAGTGATTTGTGCAGTTCACCAAAAGGTCGCAATAGCAACGAGGTGAAATGGATAGCCCTGTTTGCAAAAAAGAGGTAGAAAGGAAACAATTACTAGCCAATAACAGTTGATGACACATGCGACGACAAAAAAGAAGCATATTTCTTATCCTAAGGGAAGATAACAACACGGTTGTGTTTGTCTAAAATGGTGTGAGGACGAGATTGCAATATGGAAAGTACGCCGGACGAGCTACGTTTTGGGCAAAGAACTATGGAAGATCCACATGCAGCGATGTGGGAAGACGGGTAGTGGAGCAAGGCCGGAGAGGATACCTGGAGGTCGTCAGGATGTAACTATGTGAGCGGCAGCGGGCGGAATCTGCCCATACTGCGGCAGCGAGCAGGTGGCGTAGGCCCTACCACGCCGGAGCTTGGTCAGAGAGAACGGCGTGTACCGCAGATTGGGACGTGCTGCCTCGGCGCCGTCGAACGAAGAAACGATGCACGTCCTCCCTTTCCGCCGGTGGACGGGATGCGGCCGGATCAGTGACCAACGGTGAGAGAGAGAGAGAGGAAACCGCAGCCTTGTGTGAGATACTCTGAAGAGAGACAAACCAGGCAGGCAGGCTCCATTGTATATAGTGGAGCGGACTACCTTTTTCTCCATAAAAATCGTTTTGTATTCTGTGTACGTGCCATTGAGCGATATAACTTTATTTAAAAATAACGCGCCAATGCATCAAGTCAAACTTTGTTTCGTGCACGCGTGGTACACGACCTCTGTAGGTAAACAACCACTACACGTGTTCAAATTAGCACGTGGGCTGCCATTTCGTACAC
This sequence comes from Triticum aestivum, assembly GCF_018294505.1. NCBI lineage: Eukaryota > Viridiplantae > Streptophyta > Magnoliopsida > Poales > Poaceae > Triticum > Triticum aestivum. Next base: position 477,639,632 of record NC_057799.1, read on the forward strand.
AAATGAGCTCCACCGTGTACCCGCGCGGGTGTGGCTGGGCACGAAGCGTGAGTACGTGCATGGTGCACCTATTCTCTTCTTGTACACGTACACCACCTACGTGGGGTTGTGTGAGAGAGATACAAACGTAGAGAGATATAGTGTGTGGGTTCGTGAGAGTTTGGGGGGGGGGGGTCAATCAAAAAATGTAACATATGCAATGTGTGTGAAGTAGAGTCCTGGATATACCATATATATAGAGGGGGCGATCCACAAGAAGAGAGTGGAGGTATCATCGGCTTGAGGTGTCCATAGAATCAAAGAGAGGGATGATGTGTGTGTGTGCGCGCGCGCGATCGATAAAGAGTGCCATCGAATTTGTGTCTGCCCACGTCAAAGATATAGAGTGGCTGGCCTACTGGAACATGAGAGGGGACAGGTGCAGTTTGTCTCTGTGGCATGGATACCTACCTACAGCACTCGACTATCGGTGTGTGGTGGGGGGGAGGGAGGCCTAATTAACTATAGAGGTACAATGGCTGGTATATGTGTGGAGGAGGAGAGAGGCCTACCTCATGTATTAAGGGAGATCGATCTACCTCATGTATTAAGGGAGATCAATCTACCTCATGTATTAAGGGAGATTGATCGGCATCCATGCATATGTGTAGGAGAGGAATAAGGTTGGGAGAGAGACAGAGCTAGAGTGTTGGAGGGGGTGGTAGTGGAGTTGCTTCTAACAAATGGTGGGATAGGCTTGCTAGACAACCGGAGGGCACGCCTGCAATATCAATAAGAGAGGGGATGGATGTCTGTCTGTGCACGTGCGTGTGAGAGACGGGTCAGGAGGCATGCACGAATGATGAGGGGGGCGATATGGATGTGGTAAGCAGACATAACTACATAGGAAGATCAATCGTCCTTTGTCAGAGAAAGGAGAGGCATAACTTGTGAGGTACGTCGATCGATGGGGGGGAATAGTTAAAGTCGACCTAGGTATATGTTGGGAGATCGATCGGTATACATGCATGTGTGTGTTAGAAGCAAATGAGGCACGGGGAGAAGGATAGAGAGAGAGGGATGCATCTAGGAGGTGGTGCGAGAGTCATACTATATCGAGGGGGGAGAAGTGTGCGAGTACGAGATCGATGAAAAGAGTGGTGGGAGTGAGGCATGGACGGTGATAAGAGAAGAGGGGAAGCTTGTGTTTTGTGCTAGGCACACCTGGCTAGAGAGGCATATCGATCGATGTGTGCCGTAAAGAAGGAGCTGGGGGGCCTACACACACCGTGGGTGAACGACCTAAAGTGAAAAGATGAATTTGCGCGATGGAGCTAGAGAATGCTGAGGGAGGGTTAGAGGGATGCGGGCGTCTGCATGCATGAGAGAAATTTAGCGCTAGCAAGCTACAAAGGTAAGAGAATTGTGTGGGTGTAAAAGATGAACAGAGATCATACTTCATTATAAAAAGCGAATTCGGATATTTGAAGAATTTATCATAGTGTTTTAAACCGACGCATGTGTGAATATATATAACGGTGATACACATGGTGTGGTTATGAACATGTTATACTACATATAATATATTTTATCTCTACTCTTATAAAAAAGGAGTTGTTGATGATGGTGCCATCCTGCAATATAGGTCGTCCGATTTATATCTGACGGATAGGAAGGAAACTATGGCAATTTTGAAAAAAGATACCCACACCCCTCTCCAAATTTGCAAATTAGGCCTCCCCTTGATCATGTTGATGTTCTGTGGAATGCATGGGCATCTTGCTAGTACTACGTATAACATATAGAACATTGATCATAATTTGGGCTAATGTGTGGCTTTTGCAACTGAGGTCTAAATACTTGTCATAATGTAGGGGGCGGGGCACTATACTATGTGTGATAAACACGGTGTACACGTATGGAACATGGTTTAGATTATGAATATATAAATAGTACATCAAATGTACTATTATTTGGAATCAACATCAAGTGTATTCAAAAAATAGAATTCGAGTTCATGTAGTACACATAGTTCATATCTATCTCTATAGTAATCATGTGGTGTGTTATTAAGGTAATACACGAATGATGGTTGAAGCTTTAAATATCATTTTTATAGTAAAACGGGGCAAGACTCTCTCTTTGTGTGGTGTGAATAGTTTTATTTTTTTGTTTTCTTTTTGGTTGAGGGAAGTGCGAATTGATTTGGTACGTACAAGTACAATATTACACGTTAGGCTCGTCCCTAAAATTCAACCCACGCCTTGTTATATCCCGGAAATTCAGATATCGTGCTCCCAAAACTGGCGCCTTCACAACCCGCGCCTTGCTATCCCGAAATTACAACGCGCGCAAAAACTCCCTCCAGCTGCCAAATCCCAACACGCGAAATCCCCCTTCTAACCCTGAGCCGAAAGGGCCGCTAGTTCAAATCGGTGTGGGGTAGTTTTCTAACACACCCTACATTTTGGACAAGCGCGTCCCTAAGTCATGGTTCACCCCCTCCCATCGCCTCCTTTTTGCCATTCGAAATCCCATGCCGCCATAACCTCTTCGCTCCAGCCGCGAAACCCCACCCTCCTCCGCCCGCCACCTCACCGCTGCCCAGCCGGAGCCTCTTCCCCAACGACGTCGTCCACCGCAATAGCTCGACGTCCCTCGTCCACCTCCCCGGATGAGGATCCATCGTCCATCTCGTCGTCCCGCCGGTTCAGCCGCCCCGTCCTCCACCTCCAAGGAGCTGCTCCGATGATCGCCTCGTCTATCGCGGCTGCTCCACCCCCACAGCTCCGCCTTAACCTGCTCCACGGGAACCGCAGCATCCTCACCGACTCCTCGGACGAAGCCGAGGCCTACTCAGCGCCACCAAAGAGGTTGTACACTCATCGCATCTCACCTTCTCCTTAGCTCGACCTCCCGGCGCCGACGGTGCTCCATCCCGCACCCCCATGGAGCGGCTACCTTGAAGCCGGCGGCGCGGGCGACATCTCCATGGCGGCTCTCCCCCAGTGCGAGGCCCCTTCGGCGGCGGCGTCCATACCAGCCGGATCTGCTGCTGCTGCTGCTCCGGCTCTCGCTTGATCGCGCTGCTGCTGCTGCTCCGGCTCTCGCTCGATCGCTCGCTCGCCTAGCTGCTGCTGCTCCGGCTCTCGCTCGATCGCTCGCTCACCCAGCTGTTGCTGCTCCGGCTCTCGCTCGCGCTGCTGCTGCTGCTCTCCCCCTCGCTTGTGCTGCTGCTCTGCTCCGATTTAGCTACACTTCAGTCGACTGAATCGACTTTTGGGTCAGTCAATTTTCAAAGGGTGGGGGGCTCGCTTGAGTTAAGGAAGAACCACCCGCAGCGGGGACGGGGGCTCGCCGGAGAGGTACCCCACTATCTATCTTAGGGTTCAGGTGGGGGTGGGGGGCCTATAGGGCTGGCCGAGGCGGCGGCGGACCGGCGGTGGGGAGTTGTTTCGGGGCGGCGAGGCGGCGCTGGGGCCGACGGTTCGCCAGTGGTGGCTGGCGGCTCGGAGGGGTGCAGGTTGAAGATGAACTGCAGGCCCTCCCTAAACTACATGTCAAGTGCCTCTCTGCTACCATTGCGCTCAGTTTCGACAGTAACATTCAGATTCCACAGTAAATTTCAGTTTTGACAGTTAAGTTCAGAGTCAACAGTTTTTACCTCATCTGTTGTAGTCAGGTGGTTTTTGGTGATGTAAATTTTACATCTATTTTACATCATCTATTGGAGATGCTATTAGAATCCCACTTGAGATTGACGATGTCTGTCTTGTGCTGCTTCAGCCTTGACGTCTTACGGCTCACCGGGGCTGCTTCAGCCTTGACGTCTTACGGCACACATCGAGGAAGCAATGAATAGTATCTCTGTCTAATATCTGGTTCACCTAGGGTATGCCTATGTTGTTCATCTTGGGTGGGAAACAAATAGTAAAGCAATCATCATCTGTCTTTTTATTAAATTAAAGCAATCATCAGCCTGCTATCATTATTTTTGGATCCATCCACTGGTTGTTACCATCACTCTAAATTTCTGCATGCTCTCCTTACATAATCTCACCATATTTTTTTCGTATGCATGTCAGATATTGTACACAGTCATGCTGAACATGTAGAGAAAAAGAGAAGAGTTTTGCGCGGCAATACAATGTCATGCAGACATCGCTCCATGGTGGGTTCAATGGCAAACCCTCCCCACCCCTCTCAAGATTGTAATCCAGAGGAAGATATCTGTTCTGAGGCGGATTCAGGCGCCGTTGACCACTCCTATTTACCCCCCAAGGTGTTTGCTCTACCTTGGCATGATGATGTTAGTCATATCATGCATATGTTGCCTTGCAGTGCCTACTTTTGACATCATATATGTCATCTGCTTAGTTTAGACATGTTCTGTAATGCCACCTGTTTAGTTTCTATATCATATATGGGAATTGTGCAGTCTCATGTCTTTTAGCCAGCCATAATATACGTGAAATGTGCAATGCCATCCTGTTTAACCAGGCATCATATATTTGAATGATATCTTGCCCATCCTTTTCTTCATTACATTTCCATTTGTCGACAATGTTTGTACATTAAACTGCTCTTCCTGTGAATCAGCCATTTGGGTGGGAGATCGAAAAATCTGGAGTGAAAACAAGGCCTTCAGCGCAGACAGTGCTACCTGTCGAAGCAGATCTCTTGTTGGGTCCCAATAGCTCCTCAGAGATGGATTCAGAGACAGATGACCAGTCCTATTCCCCCACCGAGGTGTATGCTCTAACTTGGCACGGTTATAATGCTCATATCATGCATATGGTGTCTTGCATTGCATAGATTAGACATCATATACACAATATTCAACACCATGTTCTTAGTTCAGACATCATATCTAATCCCCTCTGTTTAGCATATAAATCACATATGTGAATTAAATGATGCGATCCTGATTACTTAGATAACATGTAGGTGAATTATGTCATGCAGTCCTGTTTAGTTATTCATCATATCTTTGAATTATGTTATGCTATGCTATCCAGTTTAGATAGACATCATATATGTGAAATTATGTCATGCTATCTGTTTTAGTTAAACAATATACATGTCAACTATTTCATGCCCTCTTTTTTCCACACTATCTATTGCATCTGTCTCTCATACAATGTCTGTACATTCAACTATGTTTCCTGTTTATCATCCATTTGAATTGGAGCGGGTGATGCCAGCATCTAGCGGAAAAAAAGCACGGTCTTCAAATAAAATAGTGCTACCTCTTGGTGGGGATAGCACCCCGGTTGTACATGCACGAGAACCAGCCCTACCACACATAACCCAAACTTCGCAGATTGTACCCCTACTGCGATGGACAGAGAACCAGCTTCACCCAATCTAACCCCAACCCCAGCAGATAGTAACCCAGTTCCTGTTGACACAGCACCATCTCCACCACAGAGATCCCTAACAAGAGCAGTTAGTAAAGCAGCTCCAGTGCCCAAAGGGCCAGTACTACCACGGCGAACCCCAACTCCACCAGTTAGTACGCCTATTCCTGTGGAGGAAGCACAACCAGCTAGTCGTAGTTTAGCATCTATCGCATTTTATGTTGCTAAATCGTATGTGCGTATCTTCCCATCTTGGAAATATTATACTAAAGATTAACGAAAATGCCAGTTGCAGGTGTTTGTCCAGGCGTTATGTGTAAGTAATGTTATTCATGGCAATTACTTTGCTTTGTCCAATACATCCTACCTCCATGATGGTTATAATACAGCAATTTTTCCCATTTTTCTCTATAGAGAAGGACCGATTTGGAAACTTGGGATGAGGTAACCTATGCTAATACCTCTGCTATCTTCAAGAACGCTTGGTGGCAGTATCGGAATTACCTGAAGAAAACGTACTTCACCGGCAAAGAAACTCATCAAATTCCCTTACGTTCTCCTGAGACACATTTACTGGACGATGACTGGGAATGCCTTGTTCTGTACTGGTCCCGAACCAAGAATGTGGTAAGGTCTATGAGCTCATTTTCTATTTGTAAGTATTATATTCTTGCGTCTTACTATACTCTATTCATGTAAAACAAGTGCCTAAACCTGAAGAACAACTATTCTAATTTAAGATTCCATTGCTATCATAGTTCAAAAAAGCGCTAGGCGTTAATTGTGCGTTTTGCCACCGCCTTGCGCTTTACTGACCAAAGCGCATGCTTATGCGCAGTTATGCACAGATTAAGCGTAGTTATGCGCAATGCGTTTCGCCAACGCCTAGAGCCTAGGCGCACTTAAGCGCTCGCTTAGGTGCGCCTTTTTAACTATGATTGCTATCGTGCATACTGCTTTGCTCTTGTATCACTGTATTTACTCATACAAACTTATTTTTAAATTGAAGGATCCAATCGAAACTTCAATGGCACAACAGGTATGTTCACGCATGTTTCTTTAACGGGCTTGCTCTAATCAATAGCTCTGTTGATTTCAATTTCAATTGTGTATACAGTTGACTTCTCATATCATTCACATTACTAGCATCACAACAGAGCCAATAGTGTTGTTGTACATGTAGACCCGTGGCACCCATCTGAAATCTTGGTGTGCCGTGTAGTTTCCCACGCTTTGTATTCTTTCACTGCTGCTTTGTCTTGAACTGATATGACTTGAACCGTGTCTCTATTTTGATTTGGCAAGACAATGAAGTGACCATAGGACATAGATATATGTTTGTCTGATGCTTTTATTATGTACTAGTACTTGGCAATAGAAGACTTGGTAGTTTAATCCTGTCCACCTTACTAATGAACTAGTTCACCGAAATGAGTTTCATATACTAGTACATGCTGAACTGTTATGTGTCTGCTTGTTTCTTCTTTTAGAATGCTGACAGAATATTGGGGAAGAGTGCCTTATTAAGCAATGGTAAAAGAAGTAATGCAGATAAGGTTCAGGATAGTGACACATCCTTGTTGGTCTCCAACAAAGCTGATAAAACAACTAAGGAAGACTATCTCGAAGACAGTGAGACAACCCCAAAGTCCTGTCTTGGTTTAGTGTTGGAGTTACTGGCCACTACCGCTTGCACAAGCTATTCAAACTCACTGTCTGAATCAGTTTGGTTTCTTGAGTCTCAACTACAAGCTGAAAGACATCGGTCAGCTGTGTTGCGACATGAAGCGGAAGGACTACGGAAGTCCCTGGAGCATTCAGATGCATACTTTCTGGTCCAACAGCAAGCGTTGGAGGATTTTAGCGCCAAACAGGACAAAGCTAGTAAGCTTGCTAAGCTTATTGCCAGCATGGTGGATACCATGTTTCTTGAGCTCTTATGAAGTTGTTTCAGTTATGCTCTTGTTTTGCTGCCACGTTTATTTGCACTGGTGGCCAATTTTGACGGCCAGTGTATGTAATATGCTGCTTTGTTCCCTATATTTGCACTGGTGGCGAACTTTGATGCCCAGTGGATGTAATATGTGTAATAGCGGTAATAGGCTAGCGTTAATTGCTTGCTTACTTATTTCCTTATTGTCTTGTTTAGTTGTTTGCTTGTAGTCACTGCAGTTCTTTTTCTGTGTTTTTCTAGTGGCCACAATAACCTATTTTTGGAAACTAGGCCAAAATAATCATGGCAACACATGGACTGTTGTCACCATGGGCCTCCTATGGGCCGTATGATCCATGGGCCTTCTACGGGCCGTAGGATCCATTGGCCTTCTATACGGGCCGTAGGATCCATGGGCCTTCTACGAGCCGTACGATCCATGGGCCTTTTACGGGTCGTACGATCCATGGGCCTTCTACGGGGCGTATCGTCATTTCGCCAATCATGGGCCGTACTATTCGTGGACAATAACGGGCCATTTATTGGCCGTATTTGATAACTCTATGAAAACAGCCCAACGGGTTTTTTTCGACATGAAAACGGCCCAACATATTAACGGGCCACAAACGGGCCGACTGTAACCACGGTCTGAATTTGGCCCACAAGCAGAAAATGACAGTAACGGGCCGTAAGTAACCGAATGGCGGAAATGATCCCAAGAATAAATGGGCCCTGAGAAGGCCGAAAGATATCATGGGCTGGAAACAGCCCAACGGAATAATGGGCCGTTAATGGGTATAAAGTGATACATTGTTCATTACGGGCCAGTTTTACCACGGGCCGTTAAGGGGCCGAGGGTTACTAAGGGCCTCATATGGGCCGAAAGACATCATGGGCCACACATGGGCCAAAAGTTAAAATGGGATAGAATTATATTGGACGGCCCAGATGACGCTACTGGGCCTAATTCGGATAGGTTGTAAACGGGCCCTGGGATAGCGGGATGTAAATGGGCTATATGCGAACAGGCCGTTAACAGGCTTGTCGTGGGCCGGCCCGCCACCTTTTGACCATGTCAAACGGGCCGTCCTTTTCATAGGAATGGGCCTCTGTTGGGCCGTGCCACGTGTCGGCATATCATAGGCGCTTTGGGTCCAATGAGTGGATGACATCTATCCCAACGGTGAGCCGACACGTGTTTCCTCCAGCCAATGATGATTTTACACGTGGAAAATCCCCATTGGTCGGGGTTGTTAACGGGTTATCGGATCCAAAACCGGACCCGATAGCTTAACGGTTTTCCGTTACGGTGGATGCCACGTGTCGGTCACCCTTGACGAAAGCACTTCTGTGACGCGCGATTTATCGTCATGGAAGTGGACACTTCCGTGATGATAATTTTGGTAATGTCATGGAAAACTTCTACGACAGCACAGGTATGACTATCTTGATTCTGTCATAAATTTTTCATGGATGTACATGCATGACAGAAAACGTGACCTACTGTGACAAACACGTATCATCACGGAAGTGTATTTTTTTGTAGTGCAAGGCATGAGCCATGACTAATCCTTGATATTTCCTTCATGATGCTATTCATATGTCTTGGATATACTTGCACCCTTGCATGCTATCTAACCCTTGTAGGTACTTGGATGAATCTAAATCTATGAGATTGCAACTCACTCACATCTTGAGCAATCTCTACATCACCAAGTCTCTACAACATGGTGGTTGATGACAAGGAAGCATGAAATTCACACATACCTTTGACAAATTCTATACCAAGTTTCATGATTGTCATTTTGGATACACAAGTGCTCTTCCTTGCAAAACTAACCCATGTAGGTAGATGAACTCAACTCCAAGTGGTGCTCCCAATCATTGATGTGCTACATCAACCTCGAGCACTTCACATAAGTTCAACTACATGATCAAGTTCAACACCACCACCAAAGGTATGATATTGCATCTTAGAGAAGCTTTACCCCAAGATATGGGTCAAAGCAGCTCAACAAGATGTGGATACATCAAATGCTTGAACGAAAAATGGTAACCCCACTTTGAGCTTAAACAATGAGTATGACTTGTGATCAAGTGTTCTCACTTGACTCCTTAGTCAATATACTCTAACATAGGTGACTTTGTCACCGCCCAATTCTAGATGAAGCTCTCTAGTGTTTCTCTGAGTTTTTGCACTTGTACTTTGCATATTTATTCCCCTTCTTCTATCAAAAAAATAAAATAAAAAACTTCATCTAGATTTTCTTTTATCTGTTTTGTTCTGCATTTTTTGCATCCAATTCATTGCAAATCCGTAAGTTAATTCCTTGCAACTCCTTGTGAGAACTTATTTGCCTAGTGAGCTGAGGTGACAATTGTTCCTTCTTTGTGTTGAACTTGGTCACACCGGTTTGCTACCTTCAGTCCAAACGACCCATTTCGGTGCTACCGAAGAACACAACTCGGTGTCACCAATTTCACTAGAGAGAAGACAATTTGCCACTTGTTCCTGTACTTTTGTTCCAGCTCCACTCAATGATTCTTGTCCTCTACCAACATCACATTTTACATGCTGCTTTGCTCTGTGACTCAAGGACCAAACCTAGTTTGACTCACACTCCAGAAGACCTCTTCTTGGAAATTGATGTCAAAGGGGGAGAGAGAGATCACATCAAAGCTTAAATCCTTAACAAGGGGAGAGAATACTTCAAACAGGGGGAGAGAGGCAATCTCATTAAATGCCCCAGATGCTTGGTGTTCAAGAGGAGAGAAGTCACATGTGTTTAAGAGGGGAAAGACATGATTATGTTTTGATCTGCTTTGCTCTGATGTTGTTTCCCTATCTTCTCCGAGCATCCCATACAAGATTCAGGGGGAGCAAGACATCTAAGGGAAGGAAATCTTTGAATTCATTGTATATCTTTAACTTTTGGGGACATGTCTATATCCAATAGAGTATTCAGTACTCATATTCTACATGTCATCCCAATCTTGGTACTCTTGTGGTTTGCTATTCTTGCTCTACTTAGTAGATGTTTTTGTGTTATCTAACCTTGTTTACTCAGGTTCATCTCTTTCAAAGCTAGCTCCAGACCACAAGGTAAGTATATGCATCACACTCATGTGCATGAGGATTTCTTGCTGATGTACATACTGTTTGCAAGAAGGACTCATGAGCATGAAGGTACATTTCCTATACTCACACCATTTGCTCTGATGCATATAGCCAAGATACATGTAACACATTGCCTGCTCTGTCATGATTATGCATTCACATGCTCTCACATTCCATATTGACATGATTGCATACATGTAGGGGGAGTCTATGCATGTTACATGTCCTTCCAAAGCTTTACTTGTTATTCTTCATATCTTTATCTAAAGCTTTGATGTATGTTGTCATCAATTACCAAAAAGGGGGAGATTGAAAGCACAAGTGCTCCCTGGGTGGTTTTGGTAATTAATGTCAACATATCTCTTGTTGGACTAATGTTTTCATCTAGTATATTTCAGACAAGTTCAACAGATGGAGTGGCATGGACAAGAGGATGTGGAACCCCTTCAAGATGTTAAGGACAAAGGATTGGCTCAAGCTCAAAGCTCAAGACTCTACATTTTCATTTTAGTGATCCAAGATCACATTGAGTCCATAGGAAAGCCAATACTATTAAAAGGGGATTAGGTGTTGCTTAATGGCTTGCTTGCTCAAAGTGCTTAGTGATATGCTCCAAAACCCTCAACCACTTTCTCACATCCACATATGTCCCAAACCAAAAGTCAAACTCGGCCCTACCGAAACTTTCTATCCATCGCCACCGAGTTCTGTTGACATAGCCACTGCCAAACCGTAGACAATTCGGTCTCGCCGATGGGATCTCAGTCTCATCGAGATGGGCTTGCAAACTCCCTGTTGCCTATTGCAATAATTTCGGTCCCACCGAAATATGCAATCGGTCTCACCGAGTTTGCTTGGCCAACTCTCTGTTTCACTTATTACCCAAATCGGTCCCACCGAGATTGTGTAATCGGTCAAACCGAGATGAGGCTTTAACCTAACCCTAGCACATCGGTCCTACCGAGTTGATCATGTCGGTCCCACCGAAATGCCTAACGGTCACATTATGAACTAAATCGGTCTTACCGAGTTTTCTGATTCGGTCCCACCGAGTTTGGTAAATTGTGTGTAACGGGTAGATTTTGTGTGGAGGCTATACATACCCCTCCACCCACTCTTCATTCGTGGAGAGAGCCATCAGAACATGCTTACACTTCCAACATACATTTCCTGAGAGAGAACCACCTACACTTGTGTTGAGGTCAAGATATTCCATTCCAACCACATAAATCTTGATCTCTAGCCTTCCCCAAGTTGCTTTCCACTCAAATCATCTTTCCACCAAATCCAATCCTATGATAGAGAGTTGAGTGTTGGGGAGACTATCATTTGAAGCACAAGAGCAAGGAATTCATCATCAACACACCGTCTATTACCTTTTGGAGAGTAGTGTCTCCTAGATTGGTTAGGTGTCACTTGGGAGCCTTCGTCAAGATTGTGGAGTTGAACCAAGGAGTTTGTATGGGCAAGGAGATCGCCTACTTCATGAAGATCTACCCTAGTGAGGCAAGTCCTTCGTGGGCGATGGCCATGGTGGAATAGACAAGGTTGCTTCCTTGTGGACCCTTCGTGGGTGGAGCCCTCCGTGGACTCGCGCAACCGTTACCCTTCGTGGGTTGAAGTCTCCATCAACGTGGATGTACGATAGCACCACCTATCGGAACCACGCCAAAAATCTCCGTGTCTCCAATTGCGTTTGCACACTCCAATCCCATCCCTTTACATTCTTGCAAATTGCATGCTTTACTTTCCGCTGCTCATATACTCTTATCATGCTTGCTTGATATGTATTGTGAATTGTGAAACATGTGCTAAAACTCCACTTCAACTTGAAGAAATTAAAAACTGCCACTTTTCTTGCTAAGAGTCTATTCACCCCCCCCCCCCTCTAGATGCCTCTTCTCGATCCTTTCAACCCGGTGCACCATGAAGGCAGTCAACAAGTCGGACGCCTGCAGGCCCTCCAAGTCCGTCATCTCCTTGAACCTGGCAACGGTGGCGGTGGAGGCGGGCGACAGGTGCTTCGGCTTGAAGGTCCAGTTGGTGCGCAGCTCGGCCAGCGGGCCGGCTTCATAGGCATGCAGGTTGACGAAGTCCAGCGCCGGGTTGATGTTCTTCACATAGAAGTACGACTTTTGCCACAGCTTGACGGGCTGGGTCAAAGTGATGGCCAGGAAGCAGTTGCCGGCTCCTGGGCGCCGCACCGTGACGAAGGTGCCGCACTGAGCCGGCTCGTCCTTGGCGGAGACGCCGAGTTTGGTATAGAAGCATTATCCCCACAGCTCGAGAGTGGGGAGAACGCCGAGGTAACCCTCGCACATCGTGACAAAGGCTGACAGCAGCACCACTGTGTTCGGCGTGAGGTGGTGCGGCTGAAGGTGGTAGAACTGAAGAAAGGAGCAGAGGAAGCCGCTCGCCGGCAGGGCGAAGCCCCAGAGGAAATGCGAGCGAAAGATGACGCGCTCACCTTCCTCTGGCGCCGGCGAGATCTCCTTCTTCAGCGGACGCGCGCCTTGACGTAGGCCTCGCCGGGCAACCGCCGCGAGTTGCGGAGGTAGGTGATATGGTCTTCAATAACATTCGAGCCATCCCAGTCGCCGGCTCGCGCTCGCGCCATGGAAGCTCAAGGTCGACGGAGCAACGGTGCGGCGGAAGGGCTGAGCTCGGTGACGGCGGGCCGCGGCGGCACTTCGGAATATTATGGGGTGCGGTGGCAGAAGAGAGAGAGAAGAGGAAGAACAGAGTGAAGGGAGAGGAGGGCGCGCGAGCCAGAGCCGCCCCCCTCCTCCCCCTACTTATAGCCCTGGGCTGCGAAGCCGAGGGGACAGGGCATGGGGATCGTGGGATTAACTGTGCCCACGACCCCACGACCCCGCATTCACCGTGCCGTAATGGCGTGGAGTAATCACGCCACGGAATCCCAACCGTTTGCCTCGGCCACAGCGGATCTGCGCGCGGGCCGAGGCCCGGTAGTGGTGGGCCCCGGCCTGCGGTGATGTCCCATCGCGCGCGTGGGCTGGCAGGCGTCCTGGCCGGCTGGTGACACGTGGCGCGCGGTCGATGGGCGGCAAGACTGGTGCCAGGCTGGCGCACCACTAGGCTCCCGCCAAGACGTTTCAAAAACCACCAGACGGCCTGCCTGGACATATCTGACTCCTAGCAGTCAGTGCGACAGAAGACGGATGGAGCAAGATCAAATGAAGCGCTCGGAGTAGGAAGCTGTCGAGTCTCCTTCCTTTCGTCAGCTATAGAGCCTCATCAGCTTCGGGGACTACTGTCAGAGTAATTGGCCACGGGTAGCCTAATCGGCCCCCCATGGCGCTTCAAGACATCAGGGCTGGCTGCTCCCTCAAGATTTAAAGAGCCAGGCGCCGCCTCCTCGCGGCCGGCTGGTCCAAGCAGCCGGCCGCCAGGAGACGGCAAGCCCAGCAGGCGGCCGCGAGGTGGGCCGGCTCCTAGCAGGCGGCCTCCAGAGAGGCCGGCTCCTAGCAGGAGGCCCTAGGCGTCCTCAAAGTTTGCACCCGCATAAATGCGATGAGACAGGGCGTGGCCACAGCACGCCTTGCCACCCCTGAATCTGGGGCCAAGCGTGGCCACTGTGCATTGTACCAGACGGAGATCTCCCGTCCGGCGCAGCACTGTTGCCACGCGGCTCATGACATCACCCTTGTCAGAGGGAGCCATGCTCCCACGACGGCGGGCCCTACCTGCCCACAAGGAGCCAGAAGGCGGCGAGCCCAGACCAGTCGGCTCGTAGGGGGGCCGACCTCTGGCCAGGCGGCCTTCCTCTCATTGGAGTTTGTGCGCCACTAACCAAAAGAGACGGGGAGTGGCTACAGTGAACGCCCGCCAGGCGGCGGTACTGTAGCCACGCCTCCCCCGACAAAGCATGCATCATTACCAGTATCGCTATAGTGCTGAGCAGCCGGCAAGACACGCGAGCGGCGGGCGCGGCCTGTCGGCCAAGCACGAGACAGCCAGCAGGGCCCACCAGGCGGCGGGCCCCAGCGGCCGGTGGAGAAACCCCCCAGATTACCTTTGTACCCCTGGGGGTAGGCCTATATAAACCCCCCAGGGCAACCATGCAAAGGGTTCAGACCTTAGTTCATCTACACACCCATATAGAGAGAGGAAGCTAGGGCTGGCCTTGTTCATCTTCCCCCTCTAGAGAAACAGCTCAAGGAGCAAGCTTGAAGCCACCATCGTTACTTGAGTGATCATGCGGAGACCCCGCAGAGCAGGAGTAGGGGTGTTACCTCCTAGGAGAGGTCCGAACCTGGGTAAGATTCGCCGGCGTGCATGTCTTCGCCTCATCCCGTTTCCTGGCACCGGCGACGTATTACTAGCCCCCTCCATGATAAGCCATCCTTTGGCATATGTCGCACGACACTCCCGATAAGTGTCGGGGGAGAGCTTCATCAGCACGACGGCATGATGATGGTGATGATGATGCTACCGGCGCAGGGCTTCGCCTAAGCACTGCAACGATATGACCGAGGTGGATTATGGTGGAGGGGTGCACCGCACACGGCTAAGAGATCAATGATCAACTTGTGTGTTCTAGGGTGCCCCCTGCCCCCGTATATAAAGGAGCAAGGGGGGAGGCTGGCGGCCCTTGGGGCGTGCCAAGGAAAGGAGGAGTCCTCCTCCTAGTAGGAGTAGGACTCCCCCTTTCCTAGTCCAACTAGGAGGAGGAAGGGGGAAGGAAGGAGAGGGAGAGAGAGAGGGAAAGAGGGGGCGCCGCCCCCCCCCCCCCCTCCTTGTCCAATTCGGACTCCCAAAGGGAGGGGCGTGGCCAGCCCTATGGCCCCTCCTCTCTCTCTCTCACAAGGCCATGTTGGCCCATTAGTTCCCCCGGGGGTTCCGATAACCCCCCGGCACTCCGATAATTATCCGGTGACCCCCGGAACTCATCCGATGTCCGAATATAGTCATCCAATATATCAATCTTTATGTCTCGACCATCTCGAGACTCCTCGTCATGTTTGTTATCACATTCGGGACTCCGAACTATCTTTGGTACATCAAAACACATAAACTCATAATACCGATCGTCACCGGAACGTTAAGCGTGCGGACCCTACGGGTTCGAGAACTATGTAGACATGACCGAGACACGTCTCCGGTCAATAACCAATAGCGGAACCTGGATGTTCATCTTGGCTCCCACATATTCTACGAAGATCTTTATCGGTCAAACCGCATAACAATATACGTTGTTCCCTTTGTCATCGGTATGTTACTTGCCCGAGATTCGATCGTCGGTATCTCAATACCTAGTTCAATCTCGTTACGGCAAGTCTCTTTACTCGTTCCGTAATGCATCATCCCGCAACTAACTCATTAGTCACATTGCTTGCAAGGCTTATAGTGATGTGCATTACCGAGAGGGCCCAAAGATACCTATCCGACAATCGGAGTGACAAATCCTAATCTCGATCTATGCCAACTCAACAAGTACCATCGGATACACCTGTAGAGCACCTTTATAATCACCCAGTTACGTTGTGATGTTTGGTAGCACACAAAGTGTTCCTCCGGTATTCGGGAGTTGCATAATCTCATAGTCATAGGAACATGTATAAGTCATGAAGAAAGCAATAGCAATATACTAAACGATCAAGTGCTAAGCTAACGGAATGGGTCAAGTCAATCACATCACTCTCTAATGATGCGATCCCGTTAATCAAATGACAACTCATGTGTATGGCTAGGAAACTTAACCATCTTTGATTCAACGAGCTAGTCAAGTAGAGGCATACTAGTGACACTGTATTTGTCTATGTATTCACACATGTACTAAGTTTCCGGTTAATACAATTCTAGCATGAATAATAAACATTTATCATGATAAGGAAATATAAATAAAAACTTTATTATTGCCTCTAGGGCATATTTCCTTCAGTCTCCCACTTGCACTAGAGTCAATAATCTAGATTACACAGTAATGATTCTAACACCCATGGAGTCTTGGTGCTGATCATGTTTTTCTCGTGAGAGAGGCTTAGTCAATGGGTCTGCAACATTCAGATCCGTATGTATCTTGCAAATCTCTATGTCTCCCTCCTTGACTTGATTGCGGATCGAATTGAAGCATCTCTTGATGTGCTTGGTTCTTTTGTGAAATCTGGATTCCTTTGCCAAGGCAATTGCACCAGTATTGTCACAAAAAAAATTCATTGGACCCGATGCACTAGGTATGACACCTAGATCGGATATGAACTCCTTCATCCAGACTCCTTCATTTGCTGCTTCCGAAGTAGCTATGTACTCCGCTTCACACGTAGATCCCACCACGACGCTTTGCTTAGAACTGCACCAACTGACAGCTCCACCATTCAATATAAACACATATCCTGTTTGTGACTTAGAGTCATCCGGATTAGTGTCAAAGCTTGCATCGACGTAACCATTTACGACGAGCTCTTTGTCACCTCCATAAACAAGAAACATATACTTAGTCCTTTTCAGGTATTTCAGGATGTTCTTGACCGCTGTCCAGTGATCCACTCCTAGATTACTTTGGTACCTCCCTGCTAAACTGATAGCAAGGCACACATCAGGTCTGGTACACAGCATTGTGTACATGATAGAGCCTATGGGTGAAGCATAGGGAACACCTTTCATTTTCTCTCTATCTTCTGAAGTGGTCGGGCATTGAGTCTGACTCAACTTCACACCTTGTAACACAGGCAAGAACCCTTTCTTTGCTTGATCCATTTTGAACTTTTTCAAAACTTTATCAAGGTATGTGCTTTGTGGAAGTCCAATTAAGCGTCTTGATCTATCTCTATAGATCTTGATGCCCAATATATAAGCAGCTTCACCGAGGTCTTTCATTGAAAAACTCTTGTTCAAGTATCCTTTTATGCTATCCAGAAATTCTATATCATTTCCAATCAACAATATGTCATCCACATATAATATTAGAAATGCTAAAGAGCTCCCACTCACTTTCTTGTAAATATAGGCTTCTCCAAAAGTCTGTATAAAACCATATGCTTTGATCACACTATCAAAACGTTTGTTCCAACTCCGAGATGCTTGCACCAGTCCATAAATGGATCGCTGGAGCTTGCACACTTTGTTAGCATCCTTTGGATCGATAAAACCTTCAGGCTCTTCTTCCAGAAATCCATTCAGGAATGCAGTCTTTACATCCATTTGCCAAATTTCATAATCATAAAATGCAGCAATCGCTAACATGATACGGACGGACTTAAGCATCGCTACGGGTGAGAAGTTCTCATCGTAGTCAACTCCTTGAACTTGTCGAAAACCTTTCGCAACAAGTCGAGCTTTGTAGACAGTGACATTACCGTCATGTAACGCCCCGAGACCGACGCTCCAGAAGACTTCCATTTTTTCGTGATCACCGTGTGTTTCTTTCGGTGCTTGCTCTTTTATTTTTGCATTGCATCATGTCATCATGCCATCATGTCATTAATCTTTGCATAAAAACCCACCTAAATAAATTGCATGGATCTTCGGTCCATTTAAATCGAGGGAATTCACATGGTGATTTCTCTTTATAACATATCCTCCTAATATTTATGGAGCTATTATAAATATTCCATTAGTTTGGAATTAACCGGAACACACTTGCAAAATAATTCCCATGCCTATCTCTTGTCATATTGCTTTTGGTCATTCATGTTGTTTCCATGAGCATCATGTGCATTGCACTCATCCTTATGTTACATGTTACTTTCATGTTGTGGGTGCATCAGCCCTTGCTATCTCTCTCTCAAGCCATGCCATGTATCATCACCTCTCCCTTCCTTCTTCCTTCATGTTGTTGCAAGCGACATTATTCCCTCCTTCATTAATGTTCATTATTTTCCTGAAGCTAACTCTCCATGCCTAAACCCTCTCTGACAATTTTCAGCTCATTGGAAGATGTTTTGGTTGGGTTCAAAAATGGCTCAATTTTGAATTTAATTCAAACTTGAATTATTATTTTCTATCTCTAAAAATGTCCAGACCATTTTATTCAAATTGTGCATAAATCCAGGATCTTATAAATATTTCCGTCTCAGCCTACTTCCTTCCTGATCTCCCTGTGCATTTCTGCTCTTGTTATTCTGCCTGAAGAATTAAGTACAAGAAATGAGGGGAGAAAGGAAGAGCAGCCCAGCAGCAGACCCCGCAGCCCACATGTTTCTCTCCCCAGCCGGCCCAGCCCAGTGCCCCAAACGGACACCTGCTCCGTTTCCCCTCCGTCTCCCTCGCTCCAGACACAGAGCGCTCGTGCTGTCGCGCCGTGAGCTCACGGACGTCGAGGCCAGCCACGCTCGCGCCCCTTTTAAGCCAGCGCCTCGTCCCCTAGGGTTTCCCTTCTATCCCTCTCCTCCCTCCACCGCCGCCGCAGGTGAGTCGCCCACCATAGCCATCGCCTCTTTGGTCCCGAGCAAGTTTGCGAGAGCGAGCTCGTCGTCGGCAAGCCTCCAGCCAGAACCATCCGCCTCCGCCGTGTGTGTCGTCTTCCCTGACGTCGTCTGCGTCGCCTCCGACCACTACGGCGCCGCGGGACGTCAAGATGGTGTCGCCTGCACCCTCGTCTTCCTCCTCCGCTCCATCTTCCTCACGGACTCGAGGACGCCGCCCCGATCAGCGTCCCACCTCGCCTCTGCATCACATCTCCGGCCCTCTCTTCGTGTTCCACGAGAGCCCGGTGAGCAGCCGCCCTTCCCCGCTCCTCCTACCTCATTTACTTCATCGATCCGAGCGTTGGAATGCCCCCTCGTACGAGCTGAAGCTCTGTGACCGCCATGGATGAGGTGCTCGAGCTCCTCACACGCACTCCATCTTGCTGCACACGCTCACGCACTCAGCCGCAGCCCCTCTGTTTCGCCTCGCTGCGCCCGGCTTCACCCCTACATCGCCGCGCTTCGCCATGGCCTGAGACGAGTTTCTTCTCGAGGCTCACGCTGTGGACTCCTCCCGCAGCCCTCCACACGCACGCGCACCTCCTTAGCCTATTCCGCACGCCCGCCGCTGCCTCTCAAGCCCCACCGTCGCCACGGCTGCCCTCGCCGGCGCCGTCGTCGCAGCCGTCGTCTTCTCTGTCTAAACAGAGAAGCTCGACCCTGGGTTATCTCTTAGAAGGCCGCGCCCTATCCTATCAACAGCAGCCGCGGCAATGCAGTAGTTTGCACCACGCTGCTCCAACCGAGGGGTCTAGGGATCAAATCCCAGGCACCCCTCTTTTGCTCTGTTCTTTTATTTCTTTTGCACACACCCACAGCCGCTTGGGCCGAATCCTCATCTGGGTCGCTGCACCGTAATGCTTCGGGCCCGTGCATATTTTTTTCCAGGCTGTATTTTAGAATTATCCAATGCATTCTTATTTACAGAAAATGCCATTATTTTGGTTTGTTAATTACTAAAGATCCATGCATTCAAATGAAACATGTCATATATGCATTTTGTTCATATTTTCATGTTCTTTAACAATATGCCACTCTCATCCATGTTTAAAATGCTTAAACATGTTGTTTGGTTAAATTTGCTAAAATGCCATGCTAAAATGCTTTAATTCATAACTAAATAACCGTAACTCGGATGTTAATAAACTTCATATGTAAATGGGGTAGAAATATGCATAGATTAACTTGCTGCATTTTATCTTGCTGTTTAACAACATTAAAATTGTGTTTATGGCAGAACAGTACCAAATCAAAAATATGGACATGAGGATTTTCCGGAATTCTTGTTTGTTGTTCCGGCCTCATTTAAACTTGCTTAAATAGTTAGTTTACTTATGCTTCACCCCTTGCCATGGTTAACAACATTTAATACTGTTGGTTACTTAAACAAGAGCGAACTAAATAATTGATGTGGTGTTTCGTCAATATGCAACTCGTTGCATATTGAGCTCCATTTAATTTGTAGTTTTGTTTGTTGCATTTTCCCATGCCATGCCTCATTTAAACCAGACATGCATCATATTCGTTTTTGCATCATGCCATATGTATGTGGTGGTTGTTTACTATGTTGTTTGTTTCTTTCCGGGTTGCTTCTCTCGTTAGCTTCGGTTTCGTTCCGGAGTTGTGAGGATTCGTTCGACTCCGTCTGTTTGTCTTCTTCATGGACTCGTTCTTCTTCCTTGCGGGATCTCAGGCAAGATGACCATACCCTCGAAATCACTTCTATCCTTGCTTGCTAGTTGTTCGTTCTATTGCTATGCTGCGCTACCCACCACTTGCTATATCATGCCTCCCAATTTGCCATGAACCTCTAACCTTTGTCACCTTCCTAGCAAACCGTTGTTTGGCTATGTTACCGCTTTGCTCAGCCCCTTCTTATAGTGTTGCTAGTTGCAGGTGAAGATGAAGATTGCTCCATGTTGGATTATGTTTATGTTGGGTTATCACAATATCTCTTATTTAATTAATGCATCTATATACTTGGTAAAGGGTGGAAGGCTCGGCCTTATGCTTGGTGTTTTGTTCCACTCTTGCCGTCCTAGTTTCCGTCATACCGGTGTTATGTTCCTTGATTTTGCATTCCTTACGCGGTTGGGTGATTTATGGGACTCCCTTGACAGTTCGCTTTGAATAAAACTCCACCAGCAAGGCCCAACCTTGGTTTTACCATTTGCCTACCTAAGCCTTTTTCCCTTGGGTTCTGCAGACTCAAGGGTCATCTTTATTTTAAACCCCCGGGCCAGTGTTCCTCTGAGTGCTGGTCCAAACTAGAGCCCTTTGCAGCGCCACCTTGGGGAAACTTGAGGTCTGGTTTTAGTTGTATGGACTGCTCATCCGGTGTGCCCTGAGAACGAGATATGTGCAGCTCCTATCGGGATTTGTCGGCACATTCGGGTGGCTTTGCTGGTCTTGTTTTACCATTGTCGAAATGTCTTGTAAACCAGGATTCTGAGACTGATCGGGTCTTCCCGGGAGAAGGTTTATCCTTCGTTGACCGTGAGAGCTTATGATGGGCTAAGTTGGGACACCCCTGCAGGGTATTATCTTTCGAAAGCCGTGCCCGCGGTTATGTGGCAGATGGGAATTTGTTAATGTCCGGTTGTAGAGAACTTGACACTCAACTTAATTAAAATACATCAACCGCGTGTGTAGCCGTGATGGTCTCTTCTCGGCGGAGTCCGGGAAGTGAACACGGTTTGTGTTATGAATGACGTAAGTAGGAGTTCAGGATCACTTCTTGATCATTGCTAGTTCACGACCGTTCCGTTGCTTCTCTTCTCGCTCTCATTTGCGTATGTTAGCCACCATATAAGCTTAGTGCTTGCTGCAGCTCCACCTCACTACCCCATCCTTTCCTTTAAGCTTAAATAGTCTTGATCTCGCGGGTGTGAGATTGCTGAGTCCTCGTGACTCACAGATACTTCCAAAACAGTTGCAGGTGCCGACGATGCCAGTGCAGATGACGCAACCGAGCTCAAGTGGGAGCTCGATGAAGATTTTGTTCGTTGTGTTGTTTCTTTTCATATTGATCAGTAGTGGTGCCCAGTTGGGACGATCAGGGATCTAGCAGTTGGGTTGTCTTCTTTTATTTTGGTTCCCTAGTCGGACCTATGTGTGTATCTTGAATGATGTATAATTTTATTATGTATTGTGTGAAGTGGCGATTGTAAGCCAATTCTTTATCCCATTCTTGTTCATTACATGGGATTGTGTGAAGATGACCCTTCTTGTGACAAAACCACAATGCAGTTATGCCTCTAAGTCGTGCCTCGACACGTGGGAGATATAGCCGCATCGTGGGCGTTACACGTCAGCGTCAGTCTTCTTCTTGAAGATCCATTTATTCTCGATGGCTTGCCGATCAACAGGCAAGTCAACCAAAGTCCACACTTTGCTCTCATACATGGATCCCATCTTAGATTTCATGGCCTCAAGCCATTTCATGGAATATGGGCTCATCATTGCTTCCTCATAGTTCGTAGGTTCGTCATGGTCAAGTAACATGACCTCCAGAACAGGATTACCGTACCACTCTGGTGCAGATCTTACTCTGGTTGACCTACGAGGTTCGGTAGTAACTTGATCTAAAGTTACATGATCATCATCATTAGCTTCCTCACTCATTGGTGTAGGAGTCACATGAACAGATTTCTGTGATGAACTACTTTCCAATAAGGGAGCAGGTACAGTTACCTCATCAAGTTCTACTTTCCTCCCACTCACTTCTTTCGAGAGAAACTCCTTCTCTAGAAAGGATCCATTCTTAGCAACGAATGTCTTGCCTTCGGATCTGTTATAGAAGGTGTACCCAACTGTCTCCTTTGGGTATCCTATGAGTCTCCGATTTGGGTTCGAGCTTATCAGGTTGAAGCTTTTTCACATAAGCATCGCAGCCCCAAACTTTAAGAAACGGCAACTTTGGTTTCTTGCCAAACCACATTTCATAAGGTGTCATCTCAACAGATTTAGATGGTGCCCTATTTAACGTGAATGCAGCCATCTCTAAAGCCTAACCCCAAAACAATAGCGGTAAATCAGTAAGAGACATCATAGATCGCACCATATCTAGTAAAGTACGATTACGATGTTCGGACACACCATTACGCTGTGGTGTTCTAGGTGGCGTGAGTTGAGAAACTATTCCGCATTGTTTCAAATGAAGACCAAACTCGTAACTCAAATATTCTCCTCCACGATCAGATCGTAGAAACTTTATTTTCTTGTTACGATGATTTTCCACTTCAGTCTGAAATTCTTTGAACTTTTCAATGTTTCAGACTTATGTTTCATCATGTAGATATACCCATATCTGCTCAAATCATCTGTGAAGGTGAGAAAATAACGATACCCTCCGCGAGCCTCAACATTCATCGGACCACATACATCAGTATGTATGATTTCCAACAAATCTGTTGCTCGCTCCATTGTTCCGAAGAACGGAGTTTTAGTCATCTTGCCCATGAGGCCTAGTTCACAAGTACCAAGTGATTCATAATCAAGTGATTCCAAAAGTCCATCAGAATGGAGTTTCTTCATGCGCTTTACACCAATATGACCCAAACGGCAGTGCCACAAATAAGTTGCACTATCATTATCAACTCTGCATCTTTTGGCTTCAATATTTTGAATATGTGTGTCACTACTATCGAGATTCAACAAAAATAGACCACTCTTCAAGGGTGCATGACCATAAAAGATATTACTCATATAAATAGAATAACCATTATTCTCTGATTTAAATAAATAACCGTCTCGCATCAAACAAGATCCAGATATAATGTTCATGCTTAACGCTAGCACCAAATAACAATTATTCAAGTCTAAAACTAATCCCGAAGGTAGATGTAGAGGTAGCGTGCCGACCGCGATCACATCGACTTTAGAACCATTTCCCACGTGCATCGTCACCTCGTCCTTAGCCAATCTTCGCTTAATCCGTAATCCCTGTTTCGAGTTGCAAATATTAGCAACAGAACCAGTATCAAATACCCAGGTGCTACTGCGAGCATTAGTAAGGTACACATCAATAACATGTATATCACATATACCTTCGTTCACCTTGCCATCCTTCTTATCCACCAAATACTTGGGGCAGTTCCACTTCCAGTGATCAATCCCTTTGCACTAGAAGCACTCAATCTCAGGCTTAGGTCCAGACTTGGGCTTCTTCACTTGAGCAGCAAGTTGCTTGCCATTCTTCTTGAAGTTCCCCTTTTTTCCTTTACCCTTTTTCTTGAAACTGGTGGTCTTGTTGACCATCAACACTTGATGCTCCTTCTTGATTTCTACCTCCGCGGCCTTTAGCATTGCGAAGAGCTCGGGAATTGTCTTACCCATCCCTTGCATGTTATAGTTCATCACGAAGCTCTTGTAGCTTGGTGGCAGTGATTGAAGAATTCTGTCAATGACACTATCATCAGGAAGATTAACTCCCAGTTGAATCAAGTGATTGTTATACCCAGACATTTTGAGTATATGCTCACTGACAGAACTATTCTCCTCCATCTTGCAGCTGTAGAACTTATTGGAGACTTCATATCTCTAAATCCGGGCATTTGCTTGAAATATTAACTTCAACTCCTGGAACATCTCATATGCTCCATGACGTTCAAAACGTCGTTGAAGTCCCGGTTCTAAGCCGTAAAGCATGGCACACCGAACTATCGAGTAGTCATCAGCTTTGCTCTGCCAGATGTTCATAACATCTGGCGTTGCTCCTGTAGCGGGTTAGGCACCTAGCGGTGCTTCCAGGACGTAATTCTTCTATGCAGCAATGAGGATAATCCTCAAGTTACGGACCCAGTCCGTGTAGTTGCTACCATCATCTTTCAACTTAGCTTTCTCTAGGAACACATTAAAATTAAACGGAACTACAGCACGGGCCATCTATCTACAAAAACATAGACATGCAAAATACTATCAGGTACTAAGTTCATGATAAATTAAAGTTCAATTAATCATATTACTAAAGAACTCCCACTTAGATAGACATCCCTCTAATCATCTAAGTGATCGCGTGATCCAAATCAACTAAACAATATCCTATCATCAAGTGAGATGGAGTAGTTTTCAATGGTGAACATCACTATGTTGATCATATCTACTATATGATTCACGCTCGACCTTTCGGTCTCAGTGTTCCTAGGCCATATCTGCATATGCTAGGCTCGTCAAGTTCAACCCGAGTATTTTGCGTGTGCAAAATTGGCTTGCACCCGTTGTATGTGAACGTAGAGCTTATCACACCCGATCATCACGTGGTGTCTCGGCACGACGAACTTTCGCAACGGTGCATTCTCAGGGAGAACACTTGTACCTTGATATTTACTGAGAGATCATCTTATAATGCTACCGTCGAACTAAGCAAAATAAGATGCATAAAGGATAAACATCACATGCAATCAATATAAGTGATATGATATGGCCATCATCATCTTGTGCCTTTGATCTCCATCTCCAAAGCACCGTCATGATCACCATCGTCACCGGCGTGACACCTTGATCTCCATCGTAGCATCGTTGTTGTCTCGCCAACTATTGCTTCTATGACTATCGCTACCGCTTAGTGATATAGTAAAGCAATTACATGGCGATTGCATTTCATACAATAAAGCGACAACCATATGGCTCCTGCCAGTTGCCGATAACTCCGTTACAAAACATGATCATCTCATACAACAAAATTTAGCATCATGTATTGACCATATCACATCACAACATGCCCTGCAAAAACAAGTTAGACGCCCTCTACTTTGTTGTTGCAAGTTTTACGTGGCTGCTACGGGCTGGGCAAGAACCGTTCTTACCTACGCATCAAAACCACAATGATTTTTCGTCAAGTATGTGTTGTTTTAACCTTCAACAAGGACCGTGCGTAGCCACACTCGATTCAACTAAAGTTGCAGAAACTGACACCCGCCAGCCACCTGTGTGCGAAGCACGTCGGTAGAACCAGTCTCGCGTAAGCATACGCGTAATGTCGGTCTGGGCCGCTTCATCCAACAATACCACCGAATCAAAGTATGACATGCTGGTAAGCAGTATGACTATTATCGCCCACACCTACTTGTGTTCTACTCATGCATATAACATCTATGCATAAACCTGACTCGGATGCCACTGTTGGGGAACGTAGTAATTTCAAAAAAAATCATACGCACACGCAAGATCATGGTGATGCATAGCAACGAGAGGGGAGAGTGTTGTCCACGTACCCTCGTAGACCGTAAGCGGAAGCGTTATGACAACGCGGTTGATGTAGTCATACGTCTTCACGATCGACCGATCCTAGTACTGAAAGTACGGCACCTCCGCGATCTACACACGTTCATCTCGGTGACGTCCCACGAACTCACGATCCATCAGAGTGTCGGGGAGAGCTTCGTCAGCACGACGGCATGATGACGGTGATGATGATGCTACCGGCGCAGGGCTTCGCCTAGGCACTGCAACGATATGACTGAGGTGGATTATGGTGGAGGGGGGCACCGCACACGGCTAAGAGATCAATGATCAACTTGTGTGTTCTAGGGTGCCCCCTGCCCCCGTATATAAAGGAGCAAGGGGGAGGCCACCGGCCCTTGGGGCGCGCCAAGGAGGGGAGGAGTCCTCCTCCTAGTAGGAGTAGGACTCCCCCTTTCCTAGTCCAACTAGGAGGAGGAACGGGGAAGGAAGGAGAGGGAGAGAGGGAGGGAAAGAGGGGGCGCCGCCCCCCTCCTTTTCCAATTCGGACTCCCAAGGGGGGCGTGGCCAGCCCTATGGCCCATCCTCTCTCTCTCACAAGGCCCATGTTGGCCCATTAGTTCCCCCGGGGGTTCCGATAACCCCCTGGCACTCCGATAATTATCCGGTGACCCCCGGAACTCATCCGGTGTCCAAATATAGTCATCCAATATATCAATCTTTATGTCTCGACCATTTCGAGACTCTTCGTCATGTCCATGATCACATCCGGGACTTCGAACTATCTACGGTACGTCAAAACACATAAACTCATAATACCGATCGTCACCGAACGTTAAGCGTGCAGACCCTACGGGTTCGAGAACTATGTAGACATGACCGAGACACATCTCCGGTCAATAACCAATAGCGGAACCTGGATGATCATATTGGCTCCCACATATTCTATGAAGATCTTTATCGGTCAAACGGCAGAACAACATACGTTGGTCCCTTTGTTATCGGTATGTTACTTGCCCGAGATTCGATCGTCGGTATCTCAATACCTAGTTCAATCTCGTTACTGGCAAGTCTCTTTACTCGTTCCATAATGCATCATCCCGCAACTAACTTATTAGTCACATATCTTGCAAGGCTTATAGTGATGTGGATTACCGAGAGGGCCCAGAGATACCTCTCCGACAATCGGAGTGACAAATCCTAATCTCGATCTATGCCAACTCAACAAGTACCATCGGAGACACCTGTAGATCACCTTTATAATCACCCAGTTACGTTGTGACGTTTGGTAGCACACAAAGTGTTCCTCCGGTATTCGGGAGTGCATAATCTCATAGTCATAGGAACATGTATAAGTCATGAAGAAAGCAACAGCAATATACTAAACGATCAAGTCCTTAGCTAACGGAATGGGTCAAGTCCATCACATCATTCTCTAATAATGTGATCCCGTTAATCAAATGACAACTCATGTCTATGGCTAGGAAACTTAACCATCTTTGATTCAACGAGCTAGTCAAGTTGAGGCATACTAGTGACACTCTATTTGTCTATGTATTCACACATGTACTAAGTTTCCGGTTAATACAATTCTAGCA
This sequence comes from Triticum aestivum, assembly GCF_018294505.1. Classification (NCBI taxonomy): domain Eukaryota; kingdom Viridiplantae; phylum Streptophyta; class Magnoliopsida; order Poales; family Poaceae; genus Triticum; species Triticum aestivum. The sequence goes on from NC_057799.1 coordinate 477,667,231, forward strand.
TGAATAATAAAGATTTACCATGATATAAGGAAATATAATAACAACTTTATTATTGCCTCTAGGGCATATTTCCTTCATTAAACCCCAAAAAACTATTTCCGGCGGCGGCGGAGGCGGCGTGCCACGCCGTCGTTGTCGTCCTCTAGGGCGTCGTTGTTGAAGTCTTCAAGGGAGCACAAAATGCTCTTCACTTGTAAATCAAACATCATGTCGTCGCGCGATCAACGGGCGGGGCGCGGGAGGACGGCAACTAGCGCCCTTGAGAGGTAGCGGTCGACGGCAGCATCCCATGCCACTAAGGGGGGCGCGCGCACGGGCACAGGTGCGGCGGGTGCAGCCAAACGCATGGGGACCGGCGCCGCGGTGGGTGGAGGGGCGCGCACGGGCAGGGGCATGGGCGCGGCGGATGCAGCCAAACGCATGAGGGCCGGCGCCACGGTGGGTGGAGGGGCGCGCATGGGCACGGGCACGGGCGCTGGCATGTACACGAGCTCGCGCGGGTCCACGGAGACCTTGCTGACACCCTCGGCTTCCGGCTCTGCGATAGTGCTCGGCGACCAACCTATCAATGCTATAGGGATGGTCGCTCGCGCGGGCGCGGGGATGAGAGCTGGGACGGGAGCAGGGGCAGCAACCATCGCGGTCAGCTCGTTCTGGGCCATGTCCATGAGGCCCCATTCCTCCTTATTTTCTATCTCCTCCGGCTCGGAGTCGACATCACCAAACTTGAAGACTAGTGGCAGATGATCATTCTGTGCCATGGCGTTGGTGGAGGTCTGCGGGAGGGAGGGGAATGAGAGGCGAACAGTAAGGCCGCCCGTATTAAACAGCGGCTCGGGCGCCATTAATGGAGAGGAAGGCGGGCGGCCATGGAACTAAAAGGGCCGCTTCCCAGTGAGCCTGCGCAGCGTATAGCTCGCACGCTTCCCGATGAGCCTGCGCATTGGAGGACAGCTTGCACGCCTCTCGGTCAGCCTGCGCACCGGACTCCGCTCGCACGCCTCCCGTTCAGTCAAGGTCAAGCAGCTGTCCGCACGGAACCTCCTATAGCCATTAAAAGAAGACACGTGGCGTCACGTGAATGGTTAACAGAACGCACACGGTTTGAATTATACAAACGTTTGAGATATTAAAGTGGCAGCTATTTTTTCAAAATGCCTTTGTTGGCTGTTATTCGAGTGCGCCTTCTCTCAAAATGGACACGAAAAATACCACAGCATGTCGGGTGCCATTCCATGATAGCATGCCAAGTTTCATGAATTTCAGATGAGTTTTGGATTTACTAGAATTTAAAAACAAACTATCTCAACATTTAGCCAGCAATCAACGGTGCCCTGGTGTTTGAAATTCATTCCCATTTCTTGAATGGGACCTAAGCATACACCCAAGGACACATATTTGATTTTTCAACCAATTTATATGCATTAGAGCATGTGCATGTAGTTGAATTATGCACATAAATGCATTGAAAACTCAATTAATGCATAAAAACGTCCAAACGAACCCCGAAAAATCCCAAAAATTGACACAACACTCCTGTTGTTCTATATTGACACGAGAAAATTTTTGAAAGCAAACAAAGGGAATGGATATCGTTTCGTCCCCAAAGGTGGGACGTTCCCTACCGAAACCATCAGGCTTGTTGTGAGAAGCTCTGATTTGTGAGAAACATATCCCCAAACCTGCCCCAAATGGGACAACAAATGTATGACAGCATGTTGATGCTGCTCCATGATAGCATGCCATGTTTCATGAATTTCAGATGAGCTTTGGATTTACTAGAATTTAAAAACCAGGTATCTCAATATTTGCGTCCGAGTGACCGTGGCAGGGTGTTTGACATTCATTCCCATTTCTTGCATGGGACCAAAGCATGCAACCAAGGGCACAAATTTTAATTTTCAACCAATTTATATGCATTAGAGCATGTGCATGTAGTTCAAATTTGAATTATGCACATAAATGCATTGAAAACTCAATTGATGCATAAAAACGTCCAAACGAACCCTGAAAATCCCAAAAATTGACACAACACTCCTGTTGTTCTATGTTGACACGAGAATTTTTTTGAAAGCAATAAGAGGCAATGGATATCGTTTCATCCCCAAAGGTGGGACGTTCCCTACCGAAACCATCAGGCTTGTTGTGAGAAGCTCTAGTTTGTGAGAAGCATATCCCCAAACCTGCCCCAAATGGGACAAAAAATTTACCACAACATGTTGATGCCGCTCCATGATAGCATGCCAAGTTTCATGAATTTCAGACGAGCTTTGGATTTACTACAATTTTAAAACCAGGTATCTCAATGTTTCCGGCCGAGTGACCGTGGCAGGGTGTTTGACATTCATTCTCATTTCTTGCATGGGACCTAAGCATGCAACCAAGGTCACAAATTTGAATTTTCAACCAATTTATATGCATTAGAGCATGTGCATGTAGTTCAAATTTGAATTATGCACATAAATGCATTGAAAACTCAATTAATGCATAAAAACGTCCAAACGAACCCCGAAAATCCCAAAAATTGACACAACACTCCTGTTGTTCTATGTTGACACGAGAAATTTTTTGAAAGCAATAAGAGGAATGGATATCGTTTCGTCCCCAAAGGTGGGACGTTCCCTACCGAAACCATCAGGCTTGTTATGAGAAGCTCTGGTTTGTGAGAAGCATATCCCCAAACCTGCCCCAAATGGGACAAAAAAGTACGACGGCATGTTGATGCTGCTCCAGGATAGCATGCCAAGTTTCATGAATTTCATATGAGCTTTGGATTTAGTAGAATTTAAAACCAGGTACCTCAATGTTTGCGGCTGAGTGACCATGGCACGGTGTTTGACATTCATTCTCATTTCTTGCATGGGACCTAAGCATGCAACCAAGGTCACAAATTTGAATTTTCAACCAATTTATATGCATTAGAGCATGTGCATGTAGTTCAAATTTGAATTATGCACATAAATGCATTGAAAACTCAATTAATGCATAAAAATGTCCAAACGAACCCCAAAAAATCCCAAAAATCGACACAACACTCCTGTTGTTCTATGTTGACACGAGAAATTTTTTGAAAGCAATAAGAGGCAATGGATATCATTTCATCCCCAAAGGTGGGACATTCCCTACCGAAACCATCAGGCTTGTTGTGAGAAGCTCTGGTTTGTGAGAAGCATATCCCCAAACCTTCCCCAAATGGGACAAAAAATTTACCACGACATGTTGATCCCACTCCATGATAGCATGCTAAGTTTCATGAATTTCAGACGAGCTTTGGATTTACTAGAATTTAAAACCAGGTATCTCAATGGTTGCGGCCGAGTGACCGTGGCAGGGTGTTTGACATTCATTCCCATTTCCTGCAAGGGACCTAAGCATGCAACCAAGGTCACAAATTTGAATTTTCAACCAATTTATATGCATTAGATCATGTGCATGTAGTTCAAATTTGAATTATGCACATAAATGCATTGAAAACTCAATTAATGCATAAAAATGTCCAAACGAACCACGAAAAATCCCAAAAATTGACACAACACTCCTTTTGTTCTATGTTGACACGAGAAATTTTTTGAAAGCAATAAGAGGCAATGGATATCGTTTCATCCCCAAAGGTGGGACGTTCCCTACCGAAACCATCAGGCTTGTTGTGAGAAGCTCTGGTTTGTGAGAAGCATATCCCAAACCTACCCCAAATGGGACAAAAAATTTACCACGGCATGTTGATGCCGCTCCATAGCATGCCAAGTTTCATGAATTTTAGACGAGATTTGGATTTACTAGAATTTAAAAACCAGGTATCTCAATGTTTGCGGCCGAGTGACCGTGGCAGGGTGTTTGACATTCATCCCCATTTCTTGCATGGGACATAAGCATAAACCCATGGACACATATATGATTTTACAACCCATGTTGGTGCACCGGACCATGTGCATGTGCTTTAATTTTGAATTGTGCACCTGAAATGGCTAGAAAACCAATTTAATGTATAAATTTTCCAAACGAACCCTGAATAATTCCAATTTTTTATGAAAAACATATAGTTGCATGTTCACTGCTGATAAAAGGTCTAGCTATTCAAACACCGTCCATTGCCGTTGTAACCCCATTATGTAATACAAATCAAGACGAAAAATCAAATAGATCCCACACAGTTTATTATCACCAACCGTGGGAGATGCAGCACAAAATATCTTGGAGCACCGTTGGATTATAGTACGCATACGGCTTACGCGAGAAGGTGTGACGGCTACAGTCCACAGCCCGCTCTGAATAAGGGACCGTGCCTGATGACACTTTGCGCGCCAGTTTTTTCGCTGAAGCGATTCCAAATTTTCGGCTTCCGCGAAAATATCTACCTCCCCGCCCCTCCCCCTTAGCAAAAGAAACATTTCCCCTGTTTCCGCCTTCCTTTCCAAGTTGAAACCTTCACTCCTTGCTTGCAGCGCCACCTCCTCGCCGGCGACCCTCCTTCACGCTGCTCGGCCTCGCCTATCCAGGCAGGTAATCCACACCCGACCCCCATCCTCCTCCTCCTTCCACATCCCACATGCCCTGACCACCGGCGCGAGCGTGACACCTTCCATCCAAATCATCGACCCCTCCACCAAATAAGCGCCTCCCCTAAGCCATGGTGCACGCAGTATAGCCACCAAGGAGCATTTGGCAGCGGAGAAGCAAATCGCGGCCGCATGCGCGGATGAGGTCGTGATGGCTGCCATTCGTGCTGACCCCCAGATCTTGGAGGAGCACCTCGCCGTCGAGGCCACCATTGACGCCTCGCACGCCGATGCCACGATGCGGTTGGCTGCTTTAAATGACAGTTCATAGCATTTTCTCGAGGCCATCGTCAGTGCCTTCGACGAAGACTACGAGGTGTTTTCTCAGCGTGCACGTGCTTACCTCATCTCGAGATCCAGCAGGTTGGTGCTCGGAGCGGCTCAGGCAACTCACCACTACGACGAGGGCACCCACAAAGCGGAGGCCTCGCCCTCTTCCATGTCCAAGGAGCCAATCGTCATCGATATCTCCGACAATGAGGAGTAGCTTGTCTTATTAGCTCACTATAAGGACCCATGTTTAGTTTGCTAGCTACTACCTTTCCTTAACAAATTCTAGTGAATTGTGCTATCTACTTTTACCATGCAATCATCTGCTCTAGAGTATATGCTCTATATGTCGTGCAATGTGGTGTTCAGTTAACTGTTTGGTTCAATTCTGCAAATGTGATGTTCAATTCTTCAGGGTGCAATTTTCCAATTTTTCAAGCATGCTTAGTTTGGTTAACTATCCGATCTTCTATTAGGAGTATGTTATATTGTGCAATGTGGTGCTCAGTTAACATTTGGATCATTTGTTGTGGTGTTTAGTTAACTGTTTGGTTCGATTCTGCAATGCGATGTTCAATTTTTGTGGGTGCATTATGTTATTGTATACCATGTGAGAAATAAATCGAATTTGGCTGTACTAAATACATGAGAAACAAATACAATTGCTATATTTCCAAGTTTTTAAGCATGCTTGGTTTGGTTAACTATCTGATCTTCTATTAGGAGTATGTTATATTGTGCAATGTGGTGCTCAGTTAACGTTTCGTTCATTTGTTGTGGTGTTTAGTTAACTGTTTGGTTCAATTCTGCAATGCGATGTTCAATCATTGTGGCTGCATTTTGTTATTGTATACCATGTGAGAAATAAATCAAATTTGGTTGTACTAAATACATGAGAAACAAATACAATTGCTATATTTCCAAGTTGTTAAGCATGGTTGGTTCGGTTAACTGTCTGATCTTCTATTAGGAGTATGTTATATTGTGCAATGTGGTGCTCAGTTAACATTTGGTTCATTTGTTATGGTGTTTACTTAACTGCATGGTTCAATTCTGCAATGTGATGTTCAATTGTTGCGGCTGCATTCTGTTATTGTATACCATGTGAGAAATAAATCGAATTTGGCTGTACTAAATACATGAGAAACAAATACAATTGCTATATTTCCAAGTGGTTAAGCATGCTTGGTTTGGTTAACTGTCTGATCTTCTATTAGGAGTATGTTATATTGTGCAATGTGGTGCTCAGTTAACGTTGGTTCATTTGTTATGTTGTTTAGTTAACTGCACGTGCATGGTCCGTTGTCTAATAGCACATTATTGTGCAATTGCAGGAACCATTCTAATATTTAGGTTTTTAACAATTTGGTCTTGCACATATAGGTCCAGCTGTCAGAGGTTTTGACCCACTGGTCGACCCTTTTTGCATATGGGGAAATGAGTTGTCCATGAATATCAATCAAGTCAAGAAACTCAGAAAGATTGTTCGGATAAAGAAATTAGCGACAAAAAACAACAAGATCTTTGTCTGCACAATGAAGAAGACATCAGTTCACTACAAGATGGTACTAACTATTATACCTTGCCTTTTTTTATTCCTTTGCCCCATTTCCAATATAGAGAAGATATTTATGCACATCCTTGTTTTCAGGCCTTTCCAAAGAAGTTCACTGATGATTACCTCTCAAACCACCTCTATGGTCAGGAGGCGAGGAAGGTTTTCATACAACACCCACGGTTCAATATTGAAGTGTTTCTGAAGAGGACGAAGGACGGATGGTCAATCATCCACAGGCACTGGCCTAAAGTTGCAAAGACCTTCAACATGAATGAAGGATCAATATTTACCTTCCGCTTCAGCAGTTTTCCAGATGAGATGCATCTGTCTATATACCGTCTATGATGCTAATTTTGAAAGGTTCTACATGTTGCATGTGAAACTTGGTGCTGGTGCAGTTGTGTAATGGGGTAGCTGAGTGCTGAAGCTATATCATGTTGTACTCTGATGTATTTCAATTATGAAATTCTGCTTCCTTAATATGGAAATGAATTATATTATGTGCTTAATATGAATGTCAATTAGATTAATAAATGGATTATTAATAATAGGGCAATTAGCCTGCTAATGGTGAATTAGCCTGCTAATTGGGTTTTGCTATTGCAAACAGTTATTGAAAAAATACCGTGGGCGCTGACCTCAGGCAACGCACACAGTTTCTAGGAATAAACCGTGTTGGATCAGTGAACAATGACACACGACTTTCTCTTGAAAACTGTTTGTGTTAGGCCACCTTGCGCAAACGTTTACCACATAAAAACTGTGTGTGGTGGACAGCCTTTGCCACACAGTTTCTTCTACGGTCCGCGTGTGATGCATTCAATAACGCAAACGATTTAATGGGAAAAAATGTGTGTGATGTACCTGTGAACGGAAACATTTTCCTTGGAGCGACTGTTTGGGATGTACATACGAACGGCAACGTTTAGCGGGGACTGACCGTGTGGGATGTACTTGCGACCGGAAACAATTTCGCCTGTATAATTGTATCTTTTAGCTCTACTATACGTATTTCCATATTTGAGCGCTCGCCGGTCGCACATGACCTCATTTTGCCGAGCGTGTGTGCCAGGAGGGCATATCCCCGACGGTTTCTGGGTCGTGTGGGAAGGACCCCCTATCGCCGTCACTCACTTGGCGTCGGTTCCGAACGCCGTCGCGGAAAGGCATTAAAAACCGTTTGTATAGCACTGACGCGTACCAGTGCACATGATATGGATGATAAGCCGGTCCTTGATCATTTGTCTTGGCCCTGGCGTGTTGACGATTCCGGGTTATCTTGTGCCGGCTCTTCTTCTTCCTCTTCTTCACCCGTTGGCTGGAAGTCAGATGTGGCCCAATTGATCCTAGTCAAAGCTTTGAAAATAGCTTCCTCGTCTATAAGAGTTGACTGGTCAATGTCAGGGGCAAAGGTATGCTTATGGGTTGGAGGGATGAGGTCAACGGCCTCATGAACCGGTGCCTTCACTTTGGCATTTTCGGCATCATAAACCGGATAGTACTTGGAGAGGTTTGCCTCTTCAACCAGTTTGCTTGCCCAAGGACGCATCTCCTTTACTATTTTGGTGAAGTCATCAGCACTAAAGGGAGACCCGTCTTCCTTTAAGCTGGGACAGCCGGTTGATATCTCTTTCGGGTCAAGTTCAGCTTGCCATGCTTTTGCCCGGCTCAAGGCAGTGATGGCACCGGCTCTGGTGGCTGATCGCTTCAAATCCTCAACCCTTTGTGGCAGCACAGACAGCTTTTCCAAAGTGTCCTTGATGAGGGATGGTGGTTGCTTCTTATGAGAGGCGGCAGAGATAGCTCGTTGCGCGCCAGTGTATAATTGCTCTACAAGAGTGTAGGCGGCTTTCAGCTTCATGCGCATATCTGAGCAGAGATGAGAAATTCTGGAGCCTGCATTACCAAAGAAATTGATAAGCCGGATGAATGATTATTCAAGGCATTGATGGTGACAGATTGAAATACAATATTACTTACCAAAGACGGAGGCTGTCATGCTATTAATTTGATGTTTTAAACCGGACAACTCATCAGTCACCAGTTTAAGAACAGCTTCAGCATCTTCGGCTCTTTTCAATAGAGCTGCGTTCTCGGTCTCCCAGCCGGTTCTCTCAGCACTGAAGTCCTTTTTTAGCTTTTCAATATTTTCCAAAGCGGTCTTCGGTTCTGATTTGGCTTTGGAAGTCTCCTCTTGCTGGGACTAAATGTTTTGCCTCAGATCAACCACTTGGGATTCTTTCATATTCAATTCAGCCTACAAGATAAGGCGAGTTAGCAGCAATATATGGTTATGATGATCACTTTATTTGAAGTCCCAAGCACAATACAAGTATTTCACTTGGCACTTGGGGGCTAATGCACATTGCTCTTTTTTGAAGACAATTCTATGATGACCCGACTAAAATGCTATGACTATAGCCGACTCATGGGGGCTACATACTTGGGTTTTATTCACAGTTATGGTGATAAGTCCCGGCTTATCCATGCTAATTAAGCTGACCCTTAGGGGCTACATATGCAAAATTGCTCCCTAATATTTGAAATCCCGGCTTTAGCTATGCAGCTTAAGTCGGCCCTTGGAGGCTACCCGTTTTTTTGACTCTACAATTACAATATTCCATGACATGAATGAAAGACTGCAAAGGTTATTTAAAGTCTACAGCGGCATATTCAATTTTCTCATATCCAGTAGATTAGGCGGCTGGCAGAGATATGTTTATATGGAGAAGATTGTAGCGTTTACCTCAAAACGTTCATCCATAAGATTGACCAGGCCAGCTTCGAACTCACGGCTGGTGTGAAGGCAGTTTAAGTAACCGGAGTGAAGCTCTTGAGCATTGAACTAAGCATAGCTTTCCAAGTCCACTTTCCACTTGCCCTTGTCAACAGCAGAAAACTTTTCCTTGGCGCTGTGTTTGGATAGGGCAGTGGGGTTGCCTGGGGCTGTATAAGCGGTGTTGGTAATCATTATGTCTTCAGTCTCTTGAGCCAGCTGGGCAGGACTGGGCGGCTTAGCAATTTCCGGGTCAATGTTCATGGGATCCACGGTGACCGGGTGTTCTGGTGGTGGATCATCCATGGCTGCTTCTGAAGTTTGATGCAAAGGCTCAGACATTGTCTTCTCCGGGTCAGCATCTTTGGCCGGTTTATCAACCTTCAGCTTCTTGCTGGGTTTGGCCGTAGCACTGCAAGTAAAACACATGATGAGATTAATGTGTCAATTGGCTACGTGTTGAAGCAAACATGTTTAATGATCTTACCCAGGGACAGTCATGAAAAGAGGGACGTGAGTCCCAGTTGAGTCACCAGAAGAAGAATGAGAGGTTCCCTGATAGTTTGAATCAGACGGGTTAATTAGAGGTTGTCGAAAAAGACCCGCCTTGGGATAAGCTAAGTCAGAAATATTTGAAACCTTTGGACGGTGCTTGCGAGGAGTCGGCGTGTTTGGTAAGCGGAGGAGAAGAATCCCGCCACCGATGTTCTGGGTCGTGCGGCGAGCTTCATGTTGCAGCTTCTTCAAAATAAAGTTGGGATCCAAATAAGCTAAAGGATGAGAAAACCTTACATTCCGGCTTGCTTGACGAACTTCCCGTCTTGGCAGAGGTTCTGAGTCGGAGGAAAGGATAGTTACCTCTTCGCCATCTGCGTGGCTGCCTTCTGCGTCATCCTGATAGTGATCATTGTCAATAAGATGTACAAAAAATGAGTCAAGGGAGTCAAGTTCTACCTCCGACTCAACGTCATCTAGGTGAAACAGCTTAGAGGTGTTGGTCTTCTTCTTGGCAGGATTTTTCTGAGCCTTATTCTTCGTTCGGGTCTTCTTGACCGGCTTATCCTGCAGCTTCCTATTCCAAAAAGGAGAATCGGCCTGCAAAAATCAAATGGGTATAAGAGGACAGTTTAAGTGAAGAAATGATTAAACCGGAAATTGTTTAAAAGCTTACAGCCAGCGGTTTGTTGAGAGCGCGGAAAGGATTCAGTCCAGTTTTGCTACAATCTGCCAAGCTCTCGTTCAACAGAGACTTGGCATGTCGTTGATGTCATCATCAGTTAGCTGTATCTGGTAGTGGCGTTGCGGGTCTTTTAAGTCACCAGTGTACTCGAACATCAAGCCGGGGCGGCGGCTTAAGGGCAAGATTCTTCAGGCGACCCAGCATCGAACCAGGTCGATTCCGGTCAAGCCGTTGGCCATTAAGGCAATCTTTGAAAAGACGGACATATACTTGACCCGCTCCGCTGGTTGATGCGTTCCGGAAGAGGGTGCCTGTTGCTAAGCCCATTTGCACGATAACCCGGCAGAGGATTTTCCCCTTCTGGAGAGGTGTCTTGATAATAAAACCAAGTTTGGTTCCAGTCCTTGGGATGACTGGACAGCTTGGCGGCTGGGAAGGTGGCTTCTTTCCGCCTCTGAATTGAAATGCCGCCTAATTCTAGGCTGGGCCCGTCAGTAAATTCAGTCTGGCGGTTTAGGTAGTAGAACTCTCTGAATAATTCTACAGTGGGCTCCTGTTGAAGGTATACTTTCCAAAAAACTTGAAAATTGCAGATATTGGTGATAGAATTGGGTCTGATGTCTTGAGGATGGAGTTGGAAGAAGTGCAGCACATCATGGAAATTTTTTTAGCCGGGCGGAGTGAACCCCCGGAGCATGTGATCAGTGAAGACGACAACTTCGCCCTCTTTGGGTTCGGGGATGGTTTCTGTTCCTGGGGCTCTCCAGTGAATGACATTCTTCACGGCTAAAACGCCTACTTGAACATGTTCATCCAATGCTTGCTCGGTAACCCAGGAAGCAACCCAGTTGCACGAGGTGACAGTCTTGGTCATTTTTTGAGGAGGAAGGTCTAAAAAGAAAACATTCCCGGTTTAAGATTATGCTGCTAAGCCGGCCAATTGATTCAAAAATAAAGTGATATAAAGAGCCAACGTGTTAAGCCGGAAGATAACACTGAGTTATGCTGGTACATGGCGGGTTACGGTTTATCAGTTAAGCCCCCGTACAGTTGTCATATTTCAAATCTGTAAGTGAGGAATTGCCAAGTGATGGACAAACAGATTCTACAAATTGGTGCTGTAATTTTGCATCTACAGCAGTGTGGAAACAAAATAAATTCTAGACCTAAAGTGAAGGCAGTGGAAGAACTCATGCGTTTGGATGGATCTTATACAGGAAAAATGCCTACTACAACTGGGAAAGGGATGCTAAGCTATTATTGCGCGTTTTCAATATAATATTCAGATTCAACTATGCGATCTAAAGAGGGGGGGAATGAGGAACAACGAAGAACTCCGATGGACTAGGCAAACCCTAATGGAGATCTATTATATGGGAGAAGGAGTACTTACAGATGCCGTTGGACAGCAGGGGTGCGCCACAGTGCTCTGGTTCGTTCAGGGTGATGCAGCGGCCGGAGTTGAGGCACTTGACGGAGGCCGACGGCGGCGGAGCTCGGGCGCGTAGGGGCGTTGCGAGGAAGAAGATGGGATGAGGGGCAAGGGTAAAAGTGAAAACAGGGGCCCCCTGTTCCTATTTATAAGGAGGTGGATAAATGGCATGCGCGGGAATCGAGGAGGCTGAAAAAAATGATTTTGTGGCTACAAGGACGCCTCTGTTTTCAGGAGGTCCATTAAAAATAAAGATATGATGGGATGTTCTCGGCTTCGTGTGAAGTTAATGCGAGTTTACATCATGGCGGGTTAATACAAATCTGTGAGCTGACGTCATGGCGGGTTATAGCAAGTTCATAAAGTTGATGATGGAAGATTCTGCTAAGTCAAGTACTGAATATTGATGTGAACAGGTTCAAATCAACCTGGGGTCTAATGTTGGGGATATAACTATTGGGCATGACCTGCCCAGGAGGGGCCGGGTCATACCACTGGCGACTTAAAGATGAAGATGGCGGGTTAAGAAGCAAGCCTATTGAAGGCTCAAGACCCAGACGCAACTTGAGGCCCAAGAGGATGAATCGTCATATTGTTTAACTTGTATTGTAAGGCAAGCTTAGTTAGTCACCGAGTCGGACACGTTGTGTATGAGCCGGCCGGGACTCTGTAAGCCGCCGGGCATCAACCTGTGTATATAAAGGGCGGTGGGTTAACACAAGAAACAAGAGATTGAGAACTAGGTCAAGCGTATCCGCTCCCTGGTAATTAAAACCCACGCAATACAACCCCAAACTGGAGTAAGCCTTTACCTCGTTGTGAGGGGCCGAACCAGTATAAACTCTCTGTGTCCTTTGTCCCGATTAACCCCTTCAAGCTAACCTAGCTGTGATGGCTCCACACATAAGTCCTTTCGCTAGGGCATCTGCCGTGTTAAGTCCACGACACGAATAATTTTTCAAAGTCCAGAACATACTTTGGAAAAGCAAGCATTTTTTTAATTGGTGAACAAAAATTGAAAACGGTTATAGCTTTCGAAATGCAGAACAAAATTTTGAATTGTAGAGCAATTTGAAAATCCTGAAGATTTCTTGTGTACGTGAACAAAAAATTGAAAATGGGAACTTTTTGTAAAACGCGGACAAAATTTCAAATTCGAAAATGGTTTTACTAGGGGAGTTCCTAATCGGCGCTCTAAGTGCCCTTGTGCGTTTTGTCTACACTTTGATGCAGAGAGCGTCAAATAGGGTTTCCCTTAGTATTACTAGGGGAGTTCCTAATCGGCGCTCTAAGCGCCGGTTGGTGTACTGGCGCTCGCAAGCAATGTGTAGCGGGCGAGCCCAGCGGCTGCTAAGAAAAGGAAAACATGAAGAAATTGTGGGAGAATTGGGATTCAACCTCACCACCTCACAACTCTAGCCTAACGCAAACAATGACCACACCAAACCCGCTCTATTGTTTACTACAGGAAAACAGTGCAATTTGACCTTTCTTTTAGTTAAATATTAACTTAAATTTTAAGATTACTTGAAAAGTTCATCACGTTTGAAAACCAAGTTCATCGATTTTCAAAAAAAGTTCATCAAGCTTTAAGAAAAGTTCACAAAATTGAAATAAGTTCATCGATATTGAAAATTTTCATCAAGTTTTAAGAAAAGTTCAAAAATTTAGAAAAAAGCTCATTGATTTTGCAAAATTAGTTCATTGATTTGAAAGTTCATCGATATTGAAAAGAAGTTCATCGATTTTGAAAAATTTCATTTAATTTTGAAAAAGTTCATTTATTTTCCAAAAGGTTCATGAGATAAGAAGAAAGAAATCAGTTCAAAGAAGAAAAAAGTAAAGAAATAGAAAAAAATAAGAAGATGTAAGAAGAAAAGAAGAAAGAATATGTGAATGAGCACAACACGTAAGGTGGATGAGGTAGTTAGGGCGGCATACGAACATCACGAGGTCCCAGGTTCAAATTACACCCCTGTCCCGCCCATGAGCAAAGTTTTTTGTGACGTTAAAAAGAGAGAGAAAAAGGGAAGATGGGTCGACCCAACTTGGAGGGCTTCAAGCTCCCATTTGCAAAATGCACAGTAATGGGCACCTGAAGCGCTAAATTGGATATGCATATTACTAGACCCCTTCAAATGTCGTTCTGGACCTGTTTAGGCCATGAGCGAGAGAGCCGACTGAGAGAGACGTGCAAAATTTCAGATGAGGCCTTTGGCGCTATGTGGTATTACGCCCCAAAAGACCGCATGGAGGCGCTACCATAACTAATGCAACGAATGATCACAACAAACCATTAGGGCCAAACCCTATTAGGCACCTTTAGCGCCCGCTAAAGGCGTTTTCGCAAACGGGCGCATACCCCTCCTTACGCACTGGGCCGGCCCATTTATCCTTTTTTCCCGTTCAAACTGCACACAAAAAACTATGCGTCGGTGACACTAGCCAGCTACACAACTACTTCGATGTGATTTGTAACATCCATTTTCTTCTTTTCTTTCATCTTCTTTCCTTTTTATTTCTATTTTTATCTTTATTTTCCTTTTTTTTTCCTTGTTCCTTTCTTTCTTTCTTTTCCTCAAATGCGTGAATTTTTATAAAATCCAATAACTTAAAAAAATGAGTGAACTTTTTCCGAATTCGTGATAGTTTTATTCAGAATTGATGAACTTTTTTTAATTTGTGTTTTTTTAAATCCGTGAACCTTTCTCAAAATTGATTTTTTTTGAATTAGTTAACTATTTTATCAAAATCGATGAACTTTTTCAAATCCATGATTTTTTTCAAAAATTGATGATTTTTTTACAATTTTGTGACTTTTTTATCAAAGTCGGTGAATTTTTTTCCAAAATCCAGTGAACTTTTTTCTAATTCATGAAGTTTTTTTCAAAAGTGTTAATTTTTTTCCAATTTTGTGAACATTTGTTATCGAAAATCCGTGTTTTTTTCATAATCAATGAACTTTTAAAATATTCGTGAATTCTTTCGAATTTACATTCTTTTAGGAATTTATAATGGGGGACTGAAACAAGGGTCAAATAGCGTTGTTTTTCGGTTAAATCACATCGAAGTCATCGAGGTGCAGCGGATATTGCATCATGCGTGAGTGTTGGTATGCGGGTTCGATTCTCAAATCTTGCAGAATAGTAGCGCCGTTTCATGTTTGGTTTTTGAGCATTTTTGCTGGACACAAGAGATGCTGGGCCGACCCATTACTGCTTGCCTTTGAGCGCCAGCTAGCCTAAGCGGTGGTGAGGGCGCCAAAGATGAGCTCTCACCATTGGGGCTCAATTGTTTTTTCCTGCCAAGACGCACATGCACGGGACTTCCTATACAACGAGGAGACTATATCTCACATTCAGCGATATGCTAGGATGTCTCGCCTTAAGGATCTTACTGCTCTGAGCCGGCCCATTTGCGCGCTTATAAAAGAAATGGAGAAGAAAAAGGGCAACACCCAGGATTCGATCCCAAGTCTCCGGCATGAAAGGCAGCGCTGCTAGCTAGTGAGTTAGGGTCGGATTCATGGAAACTATAGGTAACACCCTACTTAAAGGGAAAAAGTCGGTTTTGATTGTGTTTTCTGTTTTTAATTGTTTTTCATTGTTTTTTCATCAATTTTTCTTAGTACCTTTTTCCATTTTCACTGGATTTTTTATTTTCTTTATTTTTTCTTCTTTTTCTTTGGTTTTCTTTATTTCTTTTCACGGCTCTCATTGTCTTTTCTTTTCTTCCTTTTTCGTTGTTTTGCTTCGGTTTTCTTTGTTTCTTTTAGTTTTCAATGCCTTTTTCTTTTCTTTCCTTTTCTTCATTTGTCTTTGGTTTTTCCGTTTCTTTGTCGTTCTTCATCTGCTTTTCGTTTTGTTTTCCCTCAATTTTTATTTAATTTTCCTATATATATTTTTGATATATATCCAATACATTTTTCAAATATACATTTAACATTTTTCAAATATAAGTTTAACATTTTTAATGCATCGCCAACTTTTTCTCAACAAACATTTTTTTAACAGTTTTCAAATACTTCATTAACATTTTTCAAATATAAGATCAATATTATTTTAATAGATTTTCAACATTTTTTATACATTTTTAACTGTTTTTAAATGCTTGATTAACAATTTTGAAACACAATATTAGTACTTTTTAATACACGGTCAATATATTCAAGGATTTTTTTAAAAAAAATTAAGAATTTGAAAACAAAATCATCACTTTTGAAAATAAGTTCAAAGAATTTTAAAAAGGTTCAATGATTTTGAAAAAAATTATTGATTCTTTAAAAAGGCCCATGAATTTTAAAAACGTGCATCAATTTAAAAAAACTCATCGAATTCGGAAAACTTCATTGGACTTGATAAAAAAAAGTTCATCAAATTTGAATAAAAATTCAACATTTTTGATAAAAAATCATCAATTTGAAAAATGTTCAAGAATTTAGAAAAGTTTAGAAGAAAAAAGAAAAAAGAAGAGAAGAAAGAAGAAAAGAAGAAAAAGAGATGCAAGAAATCACTTCGATTTAGGGTGGCAGTGTGGTTACTGTAGCATACATTGATGCAAAGACGACGCAGGTTCGTTTCACTTTGGGAGCTTTTTTGCGGACTAAAAACAGAAAAAAGGTAGATGGGTCGGCCAAAGTGGAGTGGGGTCTGCGCCCATTTGCAAAAAGCACAATAACGGACGTCTGAAGCGCTACATAGGAAATGCCCACACACCCTGGGACAATGGAACGGAAAGCCCTAGCTGACGCGCTATGCGTCAAAGTGTCACCGATACGCACTTGCACGCTCAACCTATCGAGCAATTGGGACGGCCAATTTTTGCAGTATGCATAGCTTTCTCGCACCTGTTCCCAAATGGTTTTTGTCGTTTTGGGAACCTTCCAAAAGGTTTGTGAACGGTTTTTTTTGTTTATTTTACTTAATTTTATGTGTTTTTTATTTCCCTTTTCTTTTTCATACTAGCAATGTGCCCGTGCATTGCAACGGATCCAAAGTAGAATAATACATATTCACAAACTTAGAAGAAAAACACTCTGGTTTTGATGTGTGTGTGTGTGTCACAAAAACATATTCGTATTAGGCTTCACTCAAAATATAGGCGACAGAGGGTCTTCTGCAAATTGGAGCAGAGAAGAGGGGTTTTATTGTAAAAATGTCACAACTTACCTCATAGTCGTTAGATGCATATTTGATGGTCAGAAATAATGGATGGCAGACACACCATCATCACCAACAGAGTCTTCTATAAGTGTAGAGACATTCACAATTTTCAAAATGATCAAATCTCAAAAAATTGTTCGCTTTTTATAAAAATGTTTAGAATTACATTTTTTTGTTCATGTTCGGATTTTTTTCTTCAGATTTTTGATTTTTTTTTTTGTAAATTATAAAGTTGTTTCATCAATCACACACACCCTCTCACCTCCTAGGAAAACATATCAAGCACACACAGCCTCTCACCTCCTAGAAAAAGGAAGCGCCAATATGTGATACTATAGCACCAATATAGTATATGCAACCATCGACGTAAAATATTCCCCACATAAATATGGGTTGCTTAGCAGATAACACAGAATCACACCGTGAAAGGCCCACCAAAACACCACATTATAATTATAAGAAAACACACTCCATCTCCCCGACTCACCAAGCCAAATATTCTCTCGGTTCCAAAATATGAGGTGTATTAGTTTTTTGATTAGTCAAATTTCTTTTACTTTGACCAAGTTCCGAGCCAAAAATATCGAAATTCACAATACTAAATAAATAAAATATGAAAAATTATTTCGCGCTAAATCTAATGATACCGATTTGATATTATGGATATTGATATATTTCTCTATAAATTTTGCCAAACTTAAAAATGTTTGACTATTCAGAAAAACTAATACACCATATATTTCGAAAACGAAGGAAGTTATTATTTTTAATGAAAACATCAAAGACGCAGCAAAGCACGTCCAACCCTTCTAGTTAATGCACAAATATAGTAGAAACTGCTTGAATCAACGGATTAGTTGGCGAATCCCTCGTGCATTGCCCATTACTCCGCTTCTATGACACCACTTATAAAGTCATGCGCACCATTGTTCCACTAGCTATGCTACATCTACTAAGAACATGTTAGTGTGTAAATTCAATCCGTAGAATTTTTAGGGTTCCACACTTGCACAATGGGATCCTAGAGGCAGTCAGGCCGGTATACCAGACCATGCGAAATCCGGCCCGGTCAGCCCAGCCCAAAATAGGCCAACCCGGCCCGGCCTGGTCTTGCGCATGGGCCACGCACGGGCCTAAGTTTTGAGCCCAAAGGCGCGATTTAAGGAAGAGGCCCGGCCCAACGCTCGACAGGCTTTTGCACTGATGGGCCAAGCTTGGGCCTAAAATCTAGGCTTGATGGCCTGGCTTTATAAGGCCCGGGCTGAAGCCCGGCCCGGCCCGACGTATGGCCAGGTATAAGAGGAAGGAAACAAGAGGAGAAAGGCTGCATGAGACGTATAAAACCTACTCACACCCCCCTGCTGCCGGAAAGCCGCAAGACGAGTTCAGGCTTGAGAGCTGAGACTTGCCCAAACAGCGAAGCCATGGTAGCTGCAGCGGAGGCCGCCGGTGTCACCGTGGTGGCGGGACGCAGGAGCAAGTGCTTCACGCGGAGCCTCTACTGGCGCCTCCGTGCTGCCCTCCGGCGGCTGCACTCGGAGCGCGGCAGGTGGCGCAGGCAGCAGTTGTGCTTCCACTACGACGCCCTCAGCTACTCGCTCAACTTCGACGACGGCCACGGCGGCTGACTCCGCCGATTTCGTGCAGTGGCGGCCGGCCGGTTGCATCATCTGTCGCGCCTCCGTGTCTGCTTTAGAGTTAGTTGTTCTGGTGTGTGAGGATCAAGCAATGGGCACGATGATTAGCTTGTTATGAGCCTTGTCTTTTTAACTCTTTCATTTTGTTTCGGAAATCGATGGTTGTAAGATGATGCATTTGCTCGGCTGTTCATGTAATGTAACCGTGCCGTGTCATATTCATGACCTTTTCGTTGACTCATGGAGAAGATGCTGGTGAAAATTCAGGGAACACGCTGACCTGCGGCACAGTGCTGTTCTGGCCGAAAACGTTAACGTGTTTACCTTCACGAAAGGAGCACGTAACAGGAACTGGCCCCGAAGCGTAGTCCCGGATTTCAACCTTAAGTTGCAGAACCCAGAATTATGACATGAACAAAGGTTGTCCGACGAAAGAAATGACATGAAGAGGCAGTAAGAAGGATACAAGCAGAAGCAGAGCATCTGTCAATGCGTTCAGAAGCGCTATCATTAGCAGAGGATTTGTCTGAAGAAAAGGATGCAACTTGGGAGTCTTGGAAGCATATAGGAGCCACTGCTGGTCTAGTTCTCGTTGTCACGGGAGTATACTAGTATAAGTTTGTTCTTTCAGTAGACAGTGCCGAACGGCCATTTCTCTCTGCAAGGAAATGAACATTGCAGATGGTTCAGAGGTGTGTGAGGATCAAGCAATGGGCACGATGATTAGCTTGTTATGAGCCTTGTCTTTTTAACTCTTTCATTTTGTTTCGGAAATCAATGGTTGTAAGATGATGCATTTGCTCGGCTGTTCATGTAATGTAACCGTGCCGTGTCATATTCATGACCTTTTCGTTGACTCATGGAGAAGATGCTGGTGAAAATTCAGGGAACACGCTGACCTGCGGCACAGTGCTGTTCTGGCCGAAAACGTTAACGTGTTTACCTTCACGAAAGGAGCACGTAACAGGAACTGGCCCCGAAGCGTAGTCCCGGATTTCAACCTTAAGTTGCAGAACCCAGAATTATGACATGAACAAAGGTTGTCCGACGAAAGAAATGACATGAAGAGGCAGTAAGAAGGATACAAGCAGAAGCAGAGCATCTGTCAATGCGTTCAGAAGCGCTATCATTAGCAGAGGATTTGTCTGAAGAAAAGGATGCAACTTGGGAGTCTTGGAAGCATATAGGAGCCACTGCTGGTCTAGTTCTCGTTGTCACGGGAGTATACTAGTATAAGTTTGTTCTTTCAGTAGACAGTGCCGAACGGCCATTTCTCTCTGCAAGGAAATGAACATTGCAGATGGTTCAGAGGTGTGTGAGGATCAAGCAATGGGCACGATGATTAGCTTGTTATGAGCCTTGTCTTTTTAACTCTTTCATTTTGTTTCGGAAATCAATGGTTGTAAGATGATGCATTTGCTCGGCTGTTCATGTAATGTAACCGTGCCGTGTCATATTCATGACCTTTTCGTTGACTCATGGAGAAGATGCTGGTGAAAATTCAGGGAACACGCTGACCTGCGGCACAGTGCTGTTCTGGCCGAAAACGTTAACGTGTTTACCTTCACGAAAGGAGCACGTAACAGGAACTGGCCCCGAAGCGTAGTCCCGGATTTCAACCTTAAGTTGCAGAACCCAGAATTATGACATGAACAAAGGTTGTCCGACGAAAGAAATGACATGAAGAGGCAGTAAGAAGGATACAAGCAGAAGCAGAGCATCTGTCAATGCGTTCAGAAGCGCTATCATTAGCAGAGGATTTGTCTGAAGAAAAGGATGCAACTTGGGAGTCTTGGAAGCATATAGGAGCCACTGCTGGTCTAGTTCTCGTTGTCACGGGAGTATACTAGTATAAGTTTGTTCTTTCAGTAGACAGTGCCGAACGGCCATTTCTCTCTGCAAGGAAATGAACATTGCAGATGGTTCAGAGGTGTGTGAGGATCAAGCAATGGGCACGATGATTAGCTTGTTATGAGCCTTGTCTTTTTAACTCTTTCATTTTGTTTCGGAAATCGATGGTTGTAAGATGATGCATTTGCTCGGCTGTTCATGTAATGTAACCGTGCCGTGTCATATTCATGACCTTTTCGTTGACTCATGGAGAAGATGCTGGTGAAAATTCAGGGAACACGCTGACCTGCGGCACAGTGCTGTTCTGGCCGAAAACGTTAACGTGTTTACCTTCACGAAAGGAGCACGTAACAGGAACTGGCCCCGAAGCGTAGTCCCGGATTTCAACCTTAAGTTGCAGAACCCAGAATTATGACATGAACAAAGGTTGTCCGACGAAAGAAATGACATGAAGAGGCAGTAAGAAGGATACAAGCAGAAGCAGAGCATCTGTCAATGCGTTCAGAAGCGCTATCATTAGCAGAGGATTTGTCTGAAGAAAAGGATGCAACTTGGGAGTCTTGGAAGCATATAGGAGCCACTGCTGGTCTAGTTCTCGTTGTCACGGGAGTATACTAGTATAAGTTTGTTCTTTCAGTAGACAGTGCCGAACGGCCATTTCTCTCTGCAAGGAAATGAACATTGCAGATGGTTCAGAGGTGTGTGAGGATCAAGCAATGGGCACGATGATTAGCTTGTTATGAGCCTTGTCTTTTTAACTCTTTCATTTTGTTTCGGAAATCAATGGTTGTAAGATGATGCATTTGCTCGGCTGTTCATGTAATGTAACCGTGCCGTGTCATATTCATGACCTTTTCGTTGACTCATGGAGAAGATGCTGGTGAAAATTCAGGGAACACGCTGACCTGCGGCACAGTGCTGTTCTGGCCGAAAACGTTAACGTGTTTACCTTCACGAAAGGAGCACGTAACAGGAACTGGCCCCGAAGCGTAGTCCCGGATTTCAACCTTAAGTTGCAGAACCCAGAATTATGACATGAACAAAGGTTGTCCGACGAAAGAAATGACATGAAGAGGCAGTAAGAAGGATACAAGCAGAAGCAGAGCATCTGTCAATGCGTTCAGAAGCGCTATCATTAGCAGAGGATTTGTCTGAAGAAAAGGATGCAACTTGGGAGTCTTGGAAGCATATAGGAGCCACTGCTGGTCTAGTTCTCGTTGTCACGGGAGTATACTAGTATAAGTTTGTTCTTTCAGTAGACAGTGCCGAACGGCCATTTCTCTCTGCAAGGAAATGAACATTGCAGATGGTTCAGAGGCGTGCAGGAACGTCACCCATCCTTGGATGAGCTCGATCGTTCACATCGCGGTCAAAGGGTGGCGACAGGAGAATCATGATCCCTTTGGGGCGCGGGCAAAGATTTTGCGTGGCAGGCAGTTGGATCCAGAGAAAGTGAAAAGGGCCAAAATCCGCCTGGGAATTCTGACTCTGACCTTTATTTCCCATTCCCTTTTGCGCTACACTCAGTTTGCTGAAAGGATTAAGCGAGGCGTGGAAGAGAAACGGTGAGCGAGAAACATTACGGCGTGTTTGTAAGCTGAGGATGTTTGTAAATCACTTTGACTTTGACTAAAGCTGAAACAAGTGCATCCAATCTCGATCGATCCTGTACTTCTGTTAGAACAACCACACGAAACCTCGCAAATAAAAAAAGACAACAAGAAAATCTCAGGCACCATTTGGAATTTGGAAGGCTCGGAGTTGCCCCTGAAACTATCATGTTTGTTTCTGGCAAGGGAAAGAGTTCAATGATTTAGAGTCAGGTACTAGAAGCAAAAGAAAAACGCGCCAGAGTAAAAAATTTGGAGATGCGGGGGATCGAACCCCGTGCCTCCCGCATGCAAAGCGGGCGCTCTACCATTTGAGCTACATCCCCAGTGTAGAAGCACAAGTGCTTAACAGTGACATGTAATGAGAAGTTGGTTATTCAGTAGGCGCATCTTTTTCACAGGTGAATACTCTTTTTTTGGGGGGAAACTTTCGATAGTCTGTGAAGTTGAGAGAATATGCAAGTTAACAAAAATAGAAGCATGCTTTTGTATAGTAAATAAAAGCAACAACATACTTACTATTAAGAAGAAGAATAATATCGCCGTAGAGAAAATGGTGCTTATTACATTTTCTTTGTTTTTTGTTTAGGTGACAATGATGATGTTTCTTTTTTGCGGGAAAATGATGATGTTACCGGTCAGACCTTTCTTAGAACATGTTACCTTTTTTATGAAAAATACACGTCAGTCCTCACTATAGCTTATGTGTCGAATAAGAACATGCTCTGGGCGTCGTGAAGCGTACCTTCGGTCTAAAGGCCTTCGGTCTGGCCTATAGGACATTGCCACAACAAGCGAGCACGTACAATATAGGCCCATCCTACTGACCTTAAGTTTGTTTTCTTTTCGTCGGACCCATCTTTGTCATTTCGAACGTTAAAAAGAGCGGGACACGCGTCGCTCTGCTTTTATTATAAATCAAGCAGAAACAATGACTGACTTGATGATTCGCACACGAGCTTCCGTCCGTCAAAAAGAGATGATTTGCTAAGCCAATCAAATACTCCGTAGCGAACCATCCAAGCTCCAACAGCAAATCATGTGACCTACCACCTGACATCGACAACTGATGCAGGAAAGCGCAGAGCAGATTCCTGCAAATGGAGCGAAGATCCCAAACCGTGGAAGATCCAGCTTTGTTCTACCTTCCCACCCCATCACAAGCGGCAACGCTGGGGAGCGCCACAAGTGTCACCGTGCAAGCTCGCCGCGAGTCCCATGATCACCGGCCGAGGCAAAGGGGAACACTCGTGCATGGGGATGGAGGCTTTTCTCTACGTACCGACTCGCCATGACTTGACTCCGGCCCAGCCTGCTTCCCGCGTGAGATCAGTCAGTCAGTGCGTTCGCTCCAGTCAGTCGGTGCATGTGTGGGCCGATCTGTTTTGCTTTGTGGATTTTGTATATCGCCGGCCAGGTCGACAGGTCGACGCGGGAGCTGATTGATGGCTCTTTCTTTTCGTACGTGTAGTTCGGCCATTGTTGTTTTGTACTCCAAAGTATGAGCAAGGGCCCTTTTTAGTTGGGATTTTGTTGTCATGTTGTGTATTCTTTATCACTTGTGAGTTGTGAGTATCATGCCCCATACTTCGCAAAAGGGAAAGGTAATGGAAGAAATTATAGGAGAAAATTAAAAGCCTTACAAAACTTGCATCGGAACGTTAGAGCATCTACAGTCGGGCGTGTTAAAAGTATAGGACCGTAGTTGTATCGTGACATTGTAACGTGATTGTATTCGTTAGAATTGTGGCGCAGGTTGTTGGCTAGGATATCCTCTATCTCATGTATAGCTTGGAGTAGAGGACAAGTTGATAACCAACCAACCACCTGCGCCATATTTTGTAATCGCTCTGTCTATATTAACACGAAGGCGTCCCTGCCAGGAGGCAACACGCTTAACACAGCCAACCCTAGTTTTTACATGGTCATTAGAGCACTTCTCGAGATCATCCATGGCGACACCTTCAAACTCCTTCCCATCCTCTCCGTTTGTGCACGCCGTCTCCGAGAAGCTCAGCAAGAACAACCAAGCCCTATGGCGGGCGACGGTTCTGTCGGCGATCAGAGGTGCCCGCATGGAGCAGTACCTCGACGTCGATCACCCGGTGCCACCCATGCACCTTGAAGAGACCACGTCTGATGGCAAAACCAAGACGAAGAAGGCCAACCCGGAGTTCCAGACCTGGTACGCTCAAGATCAGCAAGTCTTTTCTTACCTTCTGACAACTCTGCCCCGTGAGATGGCCGTCCAGGTCGCTACCTGTCATACGTCGGCGGAGCTCTGGAACATGATTGCAGAGATGCTTGCGTCTCACACTCGTGCCCAGACTGTCAACGTGCGCATCACCCTCGCCAACCTCCAGAAGGGGAACTCCTCCATCACCGACTACGTCGGGAAAGTCAAGTCTCTGTGCGATGAACTCATCGCTGCAGGAAAGAAGATCGACGATGATGACATCGTCTCTCACATCCCCGCTGGCCTGGACGAGGAATTTGATCCGGTGGTCTCTGCTATGTGCTCCAGAGTGGAGCCGATCACCGTGCCTAAGTTGTTCTCTCAGCTCATCAGCTTCAAGACAAGGATGAAGCTTCGCGGCGGAGTGTCACAGTCTTCCGCTAACGCTGCCACCAGAGGCCGCGGGCGCGGTGGTGACCGTGGCCGTGGCCGCGGCGGCAACGGCAACAACGGTGGTGACCGTGGTTGCCCCTACATCAAGCCTGGCGGCCGCGGTGGACAAGGAGGAGGCGGCCACTACAACAATCATGGTGGCGGGGGCAACTACAACAACAATGCCCCTGCACCTAGGATCCAGTGCCAGATCTGTGGCAAACTGGGCCATCCTGAGTGGAAGTGCTGGAAGCGCTATGATGAAGCCTACCAAGGAGGAGAAGAGAAGACGGCGAACCTGGCAGCACCTCAGTACGGGGTGGACACCAACTGGTACTCGACAGCGGCGCCACCGATCACATCACGGGAGACCTTGAGAAGCTGACTGTCCGCGACCGCTACACCGGGAACGAGCAAATCCACACTGCCAGTGGGTCAAGTATGGCTATAGAACATATTGGTCACTCGGCTATTCGTACCCCTGATCGCGATCTCTACCTAAATAATATTCTTCATGTTCCAGAAGCTAGCAAGAGCTTAATCTCTGCTAGTCGTCTTGCACTTGACAATGATACATTCTGTGAAATTCACCCTCATTCTTTTCTTGTTAGGGAACTGGGAACGAGGAAGGTTCTTCTTCGAGGCAGGGGTAGATGTGGTCTATACCCCGTCAAGCACAAGGGATCCAACGTCAAGAAGCAGATGCTTAGTGCCACCAAGATATCTTCGGATAGATGGCACCGACGTTTAGGTCACCCATCTCCTCTCGTTGTCAGGAGAATTCTTAGTCAGAATAAACTCCCTTGTGCTAGTTTTTCCAATAGTGATTCTGTTTGTGACGCCTGTCAAAAGGGAAAAAGTCACCAGTTGCCTTATCCAAAATCAATAAGTGAATCCAAGTTTCCTTTAGAGCTTATTTTCTCTGATGTTTGGGGACCTGCTATTGAAACAGTAGGCAGAAACAAATATTATGTGAGTTTTATCGATGACTTCAGTAAATTCACGTGGATCTATTTGATCAAACACAAGTCTAAAGTTTCTCAAAAATTTCATGACTTTCAGCACCTTGTTGAACGACAGTTTAATCGCAAAATTCTTGCTCTTCAGACAGATTGGGGAGGGGAGTATGAAAAACTCAACTCCTTCTTCACCAAGATAGGAATATCTCATCATGTATCTTGTCCCCATGTGCATCAACAGAACGGATCAGCAGAGAGAAAACATCGACATATAGTCGAAGTGGGCTTGTCTCTTCTTGCCCAAGCCTCTATGCCCTTAAAATTTTGGGATGAGGCGTTTATTGCTGCTACTTATTTGATCAATCGTCTTAGCAAAGTTATCAAGCTTGAGACCCCTCTTGAGCGATTGTTCCATGAAAAACCCAATTACTCCTCACTTAGAATTTTTGGGTGTGCTTGTTGGCCTAACCTCCGACCCTATAACAAGCACAAACTTCAGTTCCGTTCCAAACAATGCACTTTTCTTGGATATAGCAATCTTCACAAAGGTTTTAAATGCCTTGATATTTCAACAGGACGAGTGTATATCTCCAGGGATGTTATTTTTGATGAAAATGTTTTTCCCTTCGCTACACTACACCCAAATGCCGGCGCACGACTTCGGGCAGAAATTCTTCTTTTGAATCCGGAGTTACTAAACCCAACTGATCATGGGGACGAACAGTATGCTGATGATCATTTGTTACATAGTCCTACCTCTGACGGAGATAGCGGTGAAAAAAACTACACTCCAAATGCTTGTGATTTTATGCAACAGCAGCAGGAAACATCTGGCAGCAGACACGAGGCAGATTCGCCTGGTTGCGCCGATTCTGGAGCTAACGCGGGAACAGATCCCCAGGCGGATCCTCTGACGCCGCCCCTGCCAGAATCCGGGAAAATCCACTCCCCGGGTGACGCCTGGCACGGGTCTCCAGGCCGGTCGGGTGGGCCGGCTCCCTCTCTGTCTCCGCGCCCCAGTCGTCACGAGGCGGGTGGGCCTGAACCTGGTCGCCTGTCCCACACTGCGCGGCGCAATGATGGCGGGCACGACCGCGCGCTGGCCCGTGGTCACGTGGCGCCCGCTGACTCGTCAAGGCTGGATTCTCCTGCTCCACCAGCGCGCGATCCAACATCGTCCGACCGCACGATAGACGAGGTTGGTTCTGCTGTGGTGGGATCGGGATCTTCTGCGGCTACCGAACCCGTACGCTCCAGCACACCTCCTCGGATGACTACACGAGCACAACGAGGTATTTCAAAACCCATAGTTTACAAAGATGGGACACTCAGGTATGATAAGCACTTCAAAATTGCAAATTTTGCTGCTACTGGTGAGCCTCAAACTTTGACCGAAGCTCTAGGCAATGATAATTGGAAAAATGCCATGAATGTAGAGTATTATGTACTTATGAAAAACCAAAATTGGCGTTTGGTTCCTCCTAAGCGAGGGAGGAATATTATTGATTGTAAATGGGTATATAAAATTAAAAAGAGACCTGATGGCACAATAGATAGATATAAGGCTAGACTAGTAGCTAAGGGCTTCAAACAACACTATGGTATTGATTATGAGGATACTTTTAGTCCCGTAGTGAAAGCTGCTACTATTAGACTTGTTCTGTCTATTGCTGTCTCCAGGGGATGGAGTCTTCGCCAATTGGATGTTCAGAATGCGTTCTTACATGGCATTCTCGAGGAGGAGGTATATATGAGACAACCACCTGGGTTTGAAAATGGTTCAAAGCCACATCATGTGTGCAAGTTGGACAAGGCCTTATATGGTCTAAAGCAGGCACCTAGAGCCTGGTATTCAAGATTAAGTGCAAAGCTTCAGCAACTTGGTTTCAAGACTTCAAGGGGTGACACTTCTCTTTTCTTCTTCAAGAAAGGGAAGGTGATTATATTTATGTTAATTTATGTTGATGACATAATTGTTGCCAGCTCTTCACAGGAAGCTACCACAGCATTGCTATCAAATTTGAAAAATGAGTTTGCTCTCAAAGATCTAGGAGAGTTACACTACTTCCTAGGTATTGAGGTAAAAAAGTTGCGTGATGGTATTATGCTAACTCAGGAAAAATATGCCAAAGATGTAATCAGACGTGTAGGTATGAAGGATTGCAAACCCTCCAGTACACCTATGGCTATCACTGATAAGTTGTCATTATATGAAGGAGAATTACTAAGCCCAGAAGAAGGAACTAAGTACAGAAGTATAGTTGGTGCTCTCCAGTACTTGACACTAACAAGACCTGATATATCCTTTGCTGTTAATAAAGTCTGTCAATTTTTACATGCTCCTACCTCTGTACATTGGACAGCTGTAAAGAGGATATTGAGGTATCTTGAAGGGAGTGCAAACACAGGGCTGAAATTGTGTAAATCTTCTTCAACCACAGTAAGTGCATTTTCTGATGCAGACTGGGCTGGATGCCCTGATGATAGAAGATCTACAGGGGGATTTGCAATCTTTCTTGGGTCGAATCTCATATCCTGGAGTGCGAAGAAGCAGGCTACGGTGTCACGCTCAAGCACTAACGCAGAATATAAATCTTTGGCAAATGCAACAGCTGAGGTAATGTGGATTGAAACTTTACTTGATGAACATGGCATTGGAAGAACAGGTGTGTCATGCTTATGGTGTGACAATCTTGGAGCAACATATTTGTCTACAAATCCAGTGTTTCATGCAAGAACGAAACACATAGAGATTGATTACCATTTTGTACGAGAGAGAGTTGCACAAAAGTTGCTAGATATTCAGTTCATTCCAACAGGAGATCAAGTTACAGATGGGTTCACAAAACCGTTACAAGTCAAGCAACTACACGCCTTCAAGCACAATCTGAACCTTGATATGTTAAGATTGAGGGAGGATGTTAAAAGTATAGGACCATAGTTGTATCGTGACATTGTAACGTGATTGTATTCGTTAGAATTGTGGCGCAGGTTATTGGCTAGGATATCCTCTATCTCATGTATAGCTTGGAGTAGAGGACAAGTTGATAACCAACCAACCACCTGCGGCATATCTTGTAATCGCTCTGTCTATATTAACACGAAGGCGTCCCTGCCAGGAGGCAACACGCTTAACGCAGCCAACCCTAGTTTTTACAGGGCGGCTCAAACCAATCTCAAACGCCCGGGCAAGCGAACAGGTCAAAAAGAAAAACCCGACCCACCCGGATGCCTCAAACGCCCGGGCTGTCCGGCGCGTCCGCCATGTTAGTGTTGGAGAACGTAGTATTTCAAAAATTTTACCTACGATCACGCAAGATCTATCTATGTGATGCATAGCAACGAGCGGAGAGTGTGTCCACGTACCCTCGTAGACCGAAAGCGGAAGCGTTAAGTAACGCGGTTGATGTAGTCGAATGTCTTCGCGATCCAACCGATCAAGTACCGAACGCACGGCACCCCCGCGATCTGCACATGTTCAGCTCGGTGACATCCCTCGTACTCTTGATCCAGCTGAGGCCAAGGGAGAGTTTCGTCAGCACGACGGCGTGGTGACGGTGATGATGAAGTTACCGGCGCAGGGCTTCGCCTAAGCACTACAACGCTATGACCGAGGTGGAAATCTGTGGAGGGGGGCACCGCACACGGCTAAGACAACTGTCAACTTGT
Organism: Triticum aestivum; assembly: GCF_018294505.1. Classification (NCBI taxonomy): domain Eukaryota; kingdom Viridiplantae; phylum Streptophyta; class Magnoliopsida; order Poales; family Poaceae; genus Triticum; species Triticum aestivum. Next base: position 477,696,499 of record NC_057799.1, read on the forward strand.
GTGTCTATGGGGTGCCCCCCTGCCCCGTATATAAAGGAGTGGAGGAGGGGAGGGCCGGCCCTCTCTATGGCGCGCCCAAGGGGGAGTCCTACTCCCAGTAGGAGTAGGTTTCCCCCCTTCCCTAGTTGGAGTAGGAGAGGAAGGAAGAGGGAGAGAGAGAAGGAAAGGGGGCCCGGCCCCCCACCCCAATTCGGATTGGGCTTGGGGGGGCTCCACCTGGCCGCCTCCTCCTCTCTTCCACTAAGGCCCAATAAGGCCCATTGACTCCCCGAGGGGTTCCGGTAACCTCCCGGTACTCCGGAAAATGCCCGAACTCATCCGGAAGACCGGAACAATTCCGGTGTCCAAACATAGCCTTCCAATATATTGATCTTTATGTCTCGACCATTTCGAGACTCCTCGTCATGTCCGTGATCACATCCGGGACTCCGAACAACCTTCGGCACATCAAAACACATAAACTCATAATACCGATCGTCATCGAACGTTAAGCGTGCGGACCCTATGGGTTCGAGAACTATGTAGACATGACTGAGACACATCTCCGGTCAATAACCAATAGCGGAACCTGGATGCTCATATTGGTTCCCACATATTCTACGAAGATCTTTATCGGTCAAACCGCATAACAACATACGTTGTACCCTTTGTCATCGGTATGTTACTTGCCCGAGATTCGATCGTCAGTATCTCAATACCTAGTTCAATCTCGTTACCGACAAGTCTCTTTACTCGTTTCGTAATGCATCATCCCGCAACTAACTCATTAGTCACATTGCTTGCAAGGCTTATAGTGATGTGCATTACCGAGAGGGCCTAGAGATACCTCTCCGACAATTGGAGTGACAAATCCTAATCTCGATCTATGCCAACTCAACAAACACCATCGGAGACACCTGTAGAGCATCTTTATAATCACCCAGTTACGTTGTGACGTTTGATAGCACACTAAGTGTTCCTCCGGTATTTGGGAGTTGCATAATCTCATAGTCATAGGAACATGTATAAGTCATGAAGAAAGCAATAGCAACAAACTAAACGATCATCGTGCTAAGCTAACGGATGGGTCTTGTCAATCACATCATTCACTAATGATGTGATCCCATTAATCAAATGACAACTCATGTCTATGGTTAGGAAACTTAACCATCTTTGATTTAACGAGCTAGTCTAGTAGAGGCATACTAGTGACACTCTGTTTGTCTATGTATTCACACATGTACTAAGTTTCCGGTTAATACAATTCTAGCATGAATAATAAACATTTATCATGATATAAGGAAATATAAATAACAACTTTATTATTGCCTCTAAGGCAATTTCCTTCAGTCTCCCACTTGCACTAGAGTCAATAATCTAGATTACACAGTAATGATTCTAACACCCATGGAGTCTTGGTACTGATAATGTTTTGCTTGTGAGAGAGGCTTAGTCAATGGGTCTGCAACATTCAGTTCTGTATGTATCTTGCAAATCTCTATGTCTCCCTCCTTGACTTGATCGCGGATGGAATTGAAGCGTCTCTTGATGTGTTTGGTTCTCTTGTGAAATCTGGATTCCTTTGCCAAGGCAATTGCACCAGTATTGTCACAAAAGATTTTCATTGGACCCTATGCACTAGGTATGACACCTAGATCGGATATGAAATCCTTCATCCAGACTCCTTCATTTGCTGCTTCCGAAGCAGCTATGTACTCCACTTCACACGTAGATCCCGCCACGACGCCTTGCTTGGAACTGCACCAACTGACAGCTCCACCGTTCAATATAAATATGTATCCGGTTTGTGACTTAGAGACATCCGGATCAGTGTCAAAGCTTGCATCGACGTAACCATTTACGACGAGCTCTTTGTCACCTCCATAATCGAGAAACATATCCTTAGTCCTTTTCAGGTATTTCAGGATGTTTTTGACCGCTGTCCAGTGATCCACTCCTGGATTACTTTGGTACCTCCCTACTAAACTAATAGCAAGGCACACGTCAGGTCTGGTACACAACATTGCATACATGATAGAACCTATGGCTGAAGCATAGGGAATGACTTTCATTTTCTCTCTATCTTCTGTAGTGGTCGGGCATTGAGTCTGACTGAATTTCACACCTTGTAACACAGGCAAGAACCCTTTCTTTGCTTGATCCATTTTGAACTTCTTCAAAACTTTGTCAAGGTATGTGCTTTGTGAAAGTCCAATTAAGCGTCTTGATCTATCTCTATAGATCTTGATGCCCAATATCTAAGAAGCTTCACCAAGGTCTTTCATTGAAAAACACTTGTTCAAGTATCCTTTTATGCTATCTAGAAATTCTATATCATTTCCAATCAACAATATGTCATCCACATATAATATTAGAAATGCTACAGAGCTCCCACTCACTTTCTTGTAAATACAGGCTTCTCCAAAAGTCTGTATAAAACCATATGCTTTGATCACACTATCAAAACGTTTATTCCAACTCCAAGATGCTTGCACCAGTCCATAAATGGATCGCTGGAGCTTGCACACTTTGTTACCATCCTTTGGATCGATAAAACCTTCGAGTTGCATCATATACAACTCTTCTTCTAGAAATCCATTCAGGAATGCAGTCTTCACATCATTTGCCAAATTTCATAATCATAAAATGCGGCAATTGCTAACATGATCCGGACGGACTTAAGCATCGCTACGGGTGAGAAGGTCTCATCCTAGTCAACTCCTTGAACTTGTCGAAAACCTTTCGCAACAAGTCGAGCTTTGTAGACAGTAATATTACCGTCAGCGTCTGTCTTCTTCTTGAAAATCCATTTATTCACTATGGCTTGTCGATCATCGGGCAAGTCAACCAAAGTCCACACTTTGTTCTCATACATGGATCCCATCTCAGATTTCATGGCCTCAAGCCATTTTGCGGAATCTGGGATCATCATCGCTTCCTCATAGTTTGTAGGTTCGTCATGGTCAAATAACATGACCTCCAGAACAGGATTACCGTACCACTCTGGTGCGGATCTTACTCTGGTTGACCTACGAGGTTCGGTAGTAACTTGATCTGAAGTTACATGATCATCATCATTAGCTTCCTCACTAATTGGTGTAGGAGTCACAGGAACTGATTTCTGTGATGAACTACTTTCTAATAAGGGAGCAGGTACAGTTACCTCATCAAGTTCTACTTTCCTCCCACTCACTTCTTTCGTGAGAAACTCCTTCTCTAGAAAGGATCCATTCTTAGCAACGAATGTCTTGCCTTCGGATCTGTGATAGAAGGTGTACCCAACAGTCTCCTTTGGATATCCTATGAAGACACATTTCTCCGACTTGGGTTCGAGCTTATCAGGTTGAGGCTTTTTCACATAAGCATCGCAGCCCCAAACTTTAAGAAACGACAACTTGGGTTTCTTGCCAAACCACAGTTCATAAGGTGTTGTCTCAAAGGATTTAGATGGTGCCCTAGTTAACATGAATGCAGCTGTCTCTAAAGCATAACCCCAAAACGATAGCGGTAAATCAGTAAGAGACATCATAGATCGCACCATATCTAATAAAGTGCGGTTACGACATTCGGACACACCATTATGCTGTGGTGCTCCGGGTGGCATGAGTTGCGAGACTGTTCCGCATTGTTTCAAATGAAGACCAAACTCGTAACTCAAATATTCTCCTCCACGATCAGATCGTAGAAACTTTATTTTCTTGTTACGATGATTTTCCACTTCACTCTGAAATTCTTTAAACTTTTCAAATGTTTCAGACTTATGTTTCATCAAGTAGATATACCCATATCTTCTTAAATCATCTGTGAAGGTCAGAAAATAACGATACCCGCCGCGAGCCTCAATATTCATCGTACCACATACATCAGTATGTATTATCTCCAATAAATCTGTTGCTCGCTCCATTGTTTCGTGTTGGGGAACGTAGCAGAAATTCAAAATTTTCTACGCATCACCAAGATCAATCTATGGAGTAATCTAGCAACGAGGGGAAGGGGAGTGCATCTACATACCCTTGTAGATCGCGATGCGGAAGCGTTGCAAGAACGCGGATGAGGGAGTCATACTCGTAGCGATTCAGATCGCGGTTGATTCCGATCTAAGCACCGAAGAACGGTGCCTCCGCGTTCAACACACGTGCAGCCCGGTGACGTCTCCCACGCCTTGATCCAGCAAGGAGAGAGGGAGAGGTTGGGGAAGACTCCATCCAGCAGCAGCACGACGGCGTGGTGGTGATGGAGGAGCGTGGCAATCCCGCAGGGCTTCGCCAAGCACCGCGGGAGAGGAGGAGGAGGGAGAGGGGTAGGGCTGCGCCGAAAGAGAGACGTTCTCGTGTGTCTTGGGCAGCCCAAACCTCAACTATATATAGGGGGGGAGGGGGCTGCGCCCCCTCTAGGGTTCCCACCCCAAGAGGAGGCGGCCAGCCCTAGATCCCATCCAAGGGGGGCGGCCAAGGGGAGGAGAGGGGGGGCGCCACTAGGGTGGGCCTTAAGGCCCATCTGGACCTAGGGTTTGCCCCCTCCCACTCTCCCATGCGCTTGGGCCTTGGTGGGGGGGGTGCACCAGCCCACCTGGGGCTGCTCCCCTCCCACACTTGGCCCACGCAGCCTTATGGGGCTGCTGGCCCCACTTGGTGGACCCCCGGGACCCTCCCGGTGGTCCCGGTACATTACCGATATCACCCGAAACTTTTCCGGTGACCAAAACAGGACTTCCCATATATAAATCTTTACCTCCGGACCATTCCGGAACTCCTCGTGACGTCCGGGATCTCATCCGGGACTCCGAACAACATTCGGTAACCACGTACATACTTTCCCTATAACCCTAGCGTCATCGAACCTTAAGTGTGTAGACCCTACGGGTTCGGGAACCATGCAGACATGACCGAGACGTTCTCCGGTCAATAACCAACAGCGGGATCTGGATACCCATGTTGGCTCCCACATGTTCCACGATGATCTCATCGGATGAACCACGATGTCGGGGATTCAATCAATCCCGTATACAATTCCCTTTGTCTATCGGTATGTTACTTGCCCGAGATTCGATCGTCGGTATCCCTATACCTTGTTCAATCTCGTTACCGGCAAGTCTCTTTACTCGTTCCGTAACTCACATCATCCCGTGATCAACTCCTTGGTCACATTGTGCACATTATGATGATGTCCTACCGAGTGGGCCCAGAGATACCTCTCCGTTTACACGGAGTGACAAATCCCAGTCTCGATTCGTGCCAACCCAACAGACACTTTCGGAGATACCTGTAGTGCACCTTTATAGCCACCCAGTTACGTTGTGACGTTTGGTACACCCAAAGCATTCCTACGGTATCCGGGAGTTGCACAATCTCATGGTCTAAGGAAATGATACTTGACATTAGAAAAGCTCTGAGCAAACGAACTACACGATCTTGTGCTAGGCTTAGGATTGGGTCTTGTCCATCACATCATTCTCCTAATGATGTGATCCCGTTATCAACGACATCCAATGTCCATGGTCAGGAAACCGTAACCATCTATTGATCAACGAGCTAGTCAACTAGAGGCTTACTAGGGACATGGTGTTGTCTATGTATCCACACATGTATCTGAGTTTCCTATCAATACAATTCTAGCATGGATAATAAACGATTATCATGAACAAGGAAATATAATAATAACCTATTTATTATTGCCTCTAGGGCATATTTCCAACAGTCTCCCACTTGCACTAGAGTCAATAATCTAGTCCACATCACCATGTGATTAACACTCATAGGTCACATCACCATGTGACCAACATCCAAAGAGTTTACTAGAGTCAACAATCTAGTTCACATCACTATGTGATTAACACTCAATGAGTTCTGGTTTGATCATGTTATGCTTGTGAGAGAGGTTATTAGTCAACGGGTCTGAACCTTTCAGATCCGTGTGTGCTTTACGAATATCTATGTCATCTTGTGGATGCTACCACGCGCTATTTGGAGCCATTTCAAATAATTGCTCTACTATACGAATCCGGTTTACTACTCAGAGTCATCCGGATTAGTGTCAAAGTTCGCATCGACGTAACCCTTTACGACGAACTCCTTTTCACCTCCATAATCGAGAAAATTCCTTAGTCCACTAGATACTAAGGATAAGTTCGACCGCTGTCATGTGATCCATTCCCGGATCACTATTGTACCCCTTGACCAACTCATGGCAAGGCACACTTCATGTGCGGTACACAGCATAGCATACTATAGAGCCTACGTCTAAAGCATAGGGGACGACCTTCGTCCTTTCTCTCTCTTCTGCTGTGGTCAGGTCTTGAGTCTTACTCAATACTCACACCTTGTAACACAGCCAAGAACTCCTTCTTTGCTGATCTATTTTGAACTCTTTCAAAATCATGTCAAGGTGTGCGTTCTTTGAAAGTATCATCGGGCGTCTTGATCTATCTCTATAGATCTTGATGCCCAATATGTAAGCAGCTTTATCCAGGTCTTCCTTTGAAAAACTCCTTTCAAACAACCCTTTATGCTTTCCAGAAATTTTACATCATTTCGGATCAACAATATGTCATTCACATATACTTATCAGAAATGTTGTAGCGCTCCCACTCACTTTATTGTAAATACAAGTTTCTAACAAACTTTGTATAAACCCAAAAACTTTGATCACTCCATCAAAGCGTATATTCTGACTCCGAGATGCTTGCTCTAGTCCATGGAAGGATCGCTGGAGCTAGCATACCTTTTAGCATCCTTAGGATCGACAAAACCTTTCTGATTGTATCACATACAACCTTTCCTTACGAAAACTGGTAAGGAAACTTGTTTTGACATCCATCTGCCAGATTTCATAAATGCAGCTAATGCTAACATGATTCCGACGGACTTAAGCATCGCTACGGATGAGAAAATCTCATCGTAGTCAACTCCTTGAACTTGTGGAAATACTCTTTGCCACAAGTCGAGCTTCATAGACGGTAACATTACCGTCCACGTCCGTCTTCTTCTTAAAGATCCATTTATCTCGGATTTCATGGCTTCTAACCATTTGTCGGAATATGGGCCCACCATCGCTTCTCCATAGCTCATAGGTTCATCGTTGTCCAACAACATGACTTCCAAGACAGGATCACGTACTACTCTGAAGTATTACGCATCCTCGTCGTCCTACGAGGTTTGGTAGTGACTTGATCCGAAGTTTCATGATCACTATCATAAGCTTCCACTTCAATTGGTGTAGGTGCCACAGGAACAACTTCCTGTGCCCTGCTACACACTAGTTGAAGTGACGGTTCAATAACCTTATCAAGTCTCCACCATCCTCCCACTCAATTCTTTCGAGAGAAACTTTTCCTCGAGAAAGGACCCGTTTCTAGAAGCAATTACTTTTGCTTCCAGATCTGAAATAGGAGGTATACCCAACTGTTTTGGGTATTCTATGAAGATGCATTTATCCGCTTTGGGTTCGAGCTTATCAGCCTGAAACTTTTTCACATAAGCATCGCAGCCCCAAACTTTTAAGAAACGACAACTTAGGTTTCTCTAAACGGTGTCGTCTCAACGGAATTGCGTGGTGCCCCTTTTAAAGTGAATGCGGTTGTCTCTAATGCCTAACCCATAAACGATAGTGGTAATTCGATAAGAGACATCATGGTATGCACCATATCCAATAGGGTGCAGTTATGATGTTCGGACACACCATCACACTATGGTGTTCCAGGCGGTATTAATTGTGAAACACTTTCCACAATGTCTTAATTGTGTGCCAAACTCGTAACTCAGATACTCATCTCTATGATCATATCACAGACATTTTATCCTCTTGTCACGACGATCTTCAACTTCACTCTGAAATTACTTGAACCTTTCAATAATTCAGACTTGTGTTTCATCAAGTAAATACACTCAGCATCTACTCAAATCATCTGTGAAGTAAGAACATAACGATATCCACTGCATGCCTCAGCACTCATTGGACTGCATACATCAAAATGTATTACTTCCAATAAGTTGCTCTCTTGTTCCATCTTACTGAAAACGAGGCCTTTCAGTCATCTTGCCCATGTGGTATGATTTGCATGTCTCAAGTGATTCAAAATCAAGTGAGTCCAAACGATCCATCTGCATGGAGTTTCTTCATGCATATATACCAATAGACATGGTTCGCATGTCTCAATCTTTTCAAAAACGAGTGAGTCCAAAGATCCATCTACATGGAGCTTCTTCATGCGTTCTATACCAATATGACTCAAATGGCAGTGCCACAAGTATGTGGAACTATCATTACTATTTTATATCTTTTGGCACGAACATGTGTATCACTACGATCGAGATTCATTTTAGGTGCAAGACCATTGAAGGTATTATTCAAATAAACAGAGTAACCATTATTCTCCTTAAATGAATAACCGTATTGCGATAAACATAATCCAATCATGCTCAACGCAAACACCAAATCTCGATGGTAGAGGGAGCATGCGATGCTTGATCACATCAACCTTGGAAACACTTCCAACACATATCGTCATCTCACCTTTAGCTAGTCTCCGTTTATTCCGCAGCTTTTATTTCGAGTTACTAACACTTAGCAACCGAACCGGTATCTAATACCCTGGTGCTGCTAGGAGTACTAGTAAAGTACACATTCATATAATGTATATCCAATATACTTCTGTCGACCTTGCCTGCCTTCTCATCTACCAAGTATCTAGGGTAGTTCCGCTTCAGTGACCGTTCCCCTCATTACAGAAGCACTTAGTCTCGGGTTTGGGTTCAACCTTGGGATTCTTCACTAGAGCAGCAAATGACTTGCTGTTTCATGAAGTATCCCTTTTGCCCTTGCCCTTCTAGAAACTAGTGGTTTTACTAACCATCAACAATTGATGCTCCTTCTTGATTTCTACTTTCGCGGTGTCAAACATCGCGAGTTGCTCAAGGATCATCATATCTATCCTGATATGTTATAGTTCATCACGAAGCTCTAATAGCTTGGTGGCAGTGACTATGGAGAACCATCACTATCTCATCTGGAAGATTAACTCCCACTCGATTCAAGTGATTGTAGTACTCAGACAATCTGAGCACATGCTCAACGATTGAGCTTTTCTCCCTTAGTTTGCAGGCTTAAGAAACTTGTCAGAGGTCTCGTACCTCTTGACGTGGGCACTAGTCTGAAATCCCAATTTCAGTCTTCGGAACATCTCATATGTTCTGCGACGTTTCAAAACCGTCTTTGGTGCCACAATTCTAAACCGTTAGCATTACGCACTGAACTATCACGTAGTTATCAAAACGTGTATGTCAGATGTTCCGCAACATCTACAGACGACGCTGAGGTTCAGCACACCGAGCGGTGCATTAAGGACATAAGCCTTCTGTGCAGCAATGAGGACAATCCTCAGTTTACGGACCCAGTCCGCATAATTGCTACTACCAACTTTCAACTAAATTTTCTCTAGGAACATATCTTAAACAGTAGAACTAAAGCGTATGACATAATTTGCAAAGACCTTTTGACTATGTTCATGATAATGAAGTTCATCTGATTATTGAACTCCCACTCAGATAGACATCCCTCCAGTCATCTAAGTGATACATGATCCGAGTCAAACTAGGCCGTGTCCGATCATCACGTGAGACGGACTAGTCATCATCGGTCTACTATACGACTCATGTTCGACCTTTCGGTCTCTTGTGTTCCGAGGCCATGTCTGTACATGCTAGGCTCGTCAAGTCAACCTAAGTGTTTCGCATGTGTTCCGAGGCCATGTCTGTACATGCTAGGCTCGTCAACACCCGTTGTATTCGAACGTTAGAATCTATCACACCCGATCATCACGTGGTGCTTCGAAACAACGAACCTTCGCAACGGTGCACAGTTAGGGGGAACACGTCTCTTGAAATTTTTAGTGAGGGATCATCTTATTTATGCTACCGTCGTTCTAAGCAAATAAGATGCATAACATGATAAACATCACATGCAATCAAATAGTGACATGATATGGCCAATATCATTTTGCTCCTTTGATCTCCATCTTCGGGGCACCATGATCATCTTTGTCACCGGCATGACACCATGATCTCCATCATCATGATCTCCATCATTGTGTCTTCATGAAGTTGTCACGCCAACGATTACTTCTACTTCTATGGCTAACGCGCTTAGCAATAAAGTAAAGTAATTTACATGGCGTTATTCAATGACACGCAGGTCATACAAAAAATAAAGACAACTCCTATGGCTCCTGCCGGTTGTCATACTCATCGACATGCAAGTCGTGATTCCTATTACAAGAATATGATCAATCTCATACATCACATATATCATTCATCACATCTTCTGGCCATATCACATCACATAGCACATGCTGCAAAAACAAGTTAGACGTCCTCTAATTGTTGTTGCAAGTTTTTACGTGGCTTGTATAGGTTTCTAGCAAGAACGTTTCTTACCTACGTAAAACCACAACGTGATATGCCAATTTCTATTTACCCTTCATAAGGACCCTTTTCATCGAATCCGTTCCGACTAAAGTGGGAGAGACAGACACCCGCTAGCCACCTTATGCAACTAGTGCATGTCAGTCGGTGGAACCTGTCTCACGTAAGCGTACGTGTAAGGTCGGTCCGGGCCGCTTCATCCCACAATGCCGCCGAAACAAGATAAGACTAGTAGCGGCAAGAAGAATTGGCAACATCTACGCCCACAACTACTTTGTGTTCTACTCGTGCATAGAAACTACGCATAGACCTAGCTCATGATGCCACTGTTGGGGAACGTAGCAGAAATTCAAAATTTTCTACGCATCACCAAGATCAATCTATGGAGTAATCTAGCAACGAGGGGAAGGGGAGTGCATCTACATACCCTTGTAGATCGCGATGCGGAAGCGTTGCAAGAACGCGGATGAGGGAGTCGTACTCGTAGCGATTCAGATCGCGGTTGATTCCGATCTAAGCACCGAAGAACGGTGCCTCCGCGTTCAACACACGTGCAGCCCGGTGACGTCTCCCACGCCTTGATCCAGCAAGGAGAGAGGGAGAGGTTGGGGAAGACTCCATCCAGCAGCAGCACGACGGCGTGGTGGTGATGGAGGAGCGTGGCAATCCCGCAGGGCTTCGCCAAGCACCGCGGGAGAGGAGGAGGAGGGAGAGGGGTAGGGCTGCGCCGAAAGAGAGACGTTCTCGTGTGTCTTGGGCAGCCCAAACCTCAACTATATATAGGGGGGAGGGGGCTGCGCCCCCCTCTAGGGTTCCCACCCCAAGAGGAGGCGGCCAGCCCTAGATCCCATCCAAGGGGGGCGGCCAAGGGGAGGAGAGGGGGGGGCGCCACTAGGGTGGGCCTTAAGGCCCATCTGGACCTAGGGTTTGCCCCCTCCCACTCTCCCATGCGCCTTGGGCCCTGGTGGGGGGGCGCACCAGCCCACCTGGGGCTGGTCCCCTCCCACACTTGGCCCACGCAGCCTTCTAGGGCTGGTGGCCCCACTTGGTGGACCCCCGGGACCCTCCCGGTGGTCCCGGTACATTACCGATATCACCCGAAACTTTTCCGGTGACCAAAACAGGACTTCCCATATATAAATCTTTACCTCCGGACCATTACGGAACTCCTCGTGACGTCCGGGATCTCATTCGGGACTCTGAACAACATTCGGTAACCACGTACATACTTTCCCTATAACCCTAGCGTCATCGAACCTTAAATGTGTAGACCCTACGGGTTCGGGAACCATGCAGACATGACCGAGACGTTCTCCGGTCAATAACCAACAGCGGGATCTGGATACCCATGTTGGCTCCCACATGTTCCACGATGATCTCATCGGATGAACCACGATGTCGGGGATTCAATCAATCCCGTATACAATTCCCTTTGTCTATCGGTATGTTACTTGCCCGAGATTCGATCGTCGGTATCCCTATACCTTGTTCAATCTCGTTACCGGCAAGTCTCTTTACTCGTTCCGTAACTCACATCATCCCGTGATCAACTCCTTGGTCACACTTGCACATTATGATGATGTCCTACCGAGTGGGCCCAGAGATACCTCTCCGTTTACACGGAGTGACAAATCCCAGTCTCGATTCGTGCCAACCCAACAGACACTTTCGGAGATACCTGTAGTGCACCTTTATAGCCACCCAGTTACGTTGTGACGTTTGGTACACCCAAAGCATTCCTACGGTATCCGGGAGTTGCACAATCTCATGGTCTAAGGAAATGATACTTGACATTAGAAAAGCTCTGAGCAAACGAACTACACGATCTTGTGCTAGGCTTAGGATTGGGTCTTGTCCATCACATCATTCTCCTAATGATGTGATCCCGTTATCAACGACATCCAATGTCCATGGTCAGGAAACCGTAACCATCTATTGATCAACGAGCTAGTCAACTAGAGGCTTACTAGGGACATGGTGTTGTCTATGTATCCACACATGTATCTGAGTTTCCTATCAATACAATTCTAGCATGGATAATAAACGATTATCATGAACAAGGAAATATAATAATAACCTATTTATTATTGCCTCTAGGGCATATTTCCAACATTTCGGAGAACGGAGGTTTAGTCATCTTGCCCATGAGGCATGGTTCGCAAGTAGCAAGTGATTCATAATCAAGTGATTCCAAAAGTCCATCAGTATGGAGTTTCTTCATGCGCTTTACACCAATATGACCCAAACGGCATTGCCACAAATAAGTTGCACTATCATTATCAACTCTGCATCTTTTGGCTTCAATATTGTGAATATGTGTGTCACTACTATCGAGATTCAACAAAAATAGAACACTCTTCAAGGGTGCATGACCATAAAAGATATTACTCATATAAATAGAACAACCATTATTCTCAGATTTAAATGCATAATCGTCTCGCATCAAACAAGATCCAGATATAATGTTCATGCTTAACGCTGGCACCAAATAACAATTATTCAGGTCTAAAACTAATCCTGAAGGTAGATGTAGAGGTAGCGTGCCGACGACGATCATCTACTTTGGAACCATTTCCCACGCGCATCGTCACCTCGTCCTTAGCCAATCTTCGCTTAATCCGTAGTCCATGTTTCGAGTTGCAAATATTAGCAATAGAACCAGTATCAAATACCCAGGCACTACTGTGAGCATTAGTAAGGTACACATCAATAACGTGTATATCACATATACCTTTGTTCACCTTGCCGTCCTTCTTATCCGCCAAATGCTTGGGGCAGTTCCGCTTCCAGTGACCAGTCCCTTTGCAGTAGAAGCACTCAGTCTCAGGCTTAGGTCCAGACTTGAGCTTATTCACTTGAGCAACAACTTGCTTGCTGTTCTTCTTGAAGTTCCCCTTCTTTCCTTTACCCTTTTTCTTGAAACTGGTGGTCTTGTTGACCATCAACACTTGATGCTCCTTCTTGATTTCTACCTCTGCAGCCTTTAGCCTCGCGAAGAGCTCAGGAATTGTCTTATCCATCCCTTGCATATTATAGTTCATCACGAAGCACTTGTAGCTTGGTGGTAGTGATTGAAGAACTCTGTCAATGACACTATCAACTGGAAGATTAACTCCCAGCTGAGTCAAGTGATTATGATACCCAGACATTTTGAGTATATGCTCACTGACAGAACTATTCTCCTCCATTTTGCAGCTGTAGAACTTATTGGAGACTTCATATCTCTCAATCCGGGCATTTTCTTGAAATATTAACTTCAACTCCTCGAACATCTCATATGCTCCATGACGTTCAAAACGTCGTTGAAGTCCCGATTCTAAGCCGTAAAACATGGCACACTGAACTATCGAGTAGTCATCTGAAAGAAATATGCCCTAGAGGCAATAATAAAGTTATTATTTATTTCCTTATATCATGATAAATGTTTATTATTCATGCTAGTATTGTATTAACCGGAAACTTGATACATGTGTGAATACATAGACAAACAGAGTGTCACTAGTATGCCTCTACTTGACTAGCTCGTGGATCAAAGATGGTTATGTTTCCTAGCCATATACATGAGTTGTCATTTGATTAACGGGATCACATCATTAGGAGAATGATGTGATTGACCTTACCCATTCCGTTAGCTTAGCACTCGATCGTTTAGTATGTTGCTATTGCTTTCTTGATGACTTATACATGTTCCTATGACTATGAGATTATGCAACTCCCGTTTACCGGAGGAACACTTTGTGTGCTACCAAATGTCACAACGTAACTGGGTGATTATAAAGGTGCTCTACAGGTGTCTCCGAAGGTACTTGTTGGGTTGGCGTATTTCAAGATTAGGATTTGTCACTCCGATTGTCGGAGAGGTATCTGTGGGCCCACTCGGTAATGCACATCACTATAAGCCTTGCAAGCATTGCAACTAATGAGCTAGTTGCGGGATGATGTATTACGGAACGAGTAAAGAGACTTGCCGGTAACGAGATTGAACTAGGTATTGAGATACCGACGATCGAATCTCGGGCAAGTAACATACCGATGACAAAGGGAACAATGTATGTTGTTATGCGGTTTGACCGATAAAGATCTTCGTAGAATATGTGGGAGCCAATATGAGCATCCAGATTCCGCTATTGGTTATTGACCGGCGACGTATCTCGGTCATGTCTACATAGTTCTCGAACCCGTAGGGTCCGCACGCTTAAAGTTAGATGACGGTTATATTATGAGTTTATGTGTTTTGATGTACCGAAGGAGTTCGGAGTCCCGTATGAGATCACGGACATGACGAGGAGTCTCGAAATGGCCGAGACGTAAAGATCGATATATTGGACGACTATATTGGACTTCGGAAAGGTTCCGAGTGATTCGGGTATTTATCGGAGTACCGGAGAGTTACGGGAATTCGCCGGGGACAAGTATTGAGCCTTATTGGGCCATACGGGAATAGAGGAGAGAGGCCAAAAGGAAGGAGGCGCGCACCCCCCCCTCTGGTCCGAATTGGACAAGGGGTGCAGCCCCCTTTCCTTCTCCCTCTCCCTCTCTTTCCTTCTCTCCTACTCCAACAAGGAAAGGAGGAGTCCTACTCCCGGTGGGAGTAGGACTCCCCCCTTGGCGCGCCCTCCTCCTAGGCCGGCCGCCTCCCCCCTTGCTCCTTTATATACGGGGGCAGGGGGCACCCCAAGACACAACAATTGATCTCTTGATCTCTTAGCCGTGTGCGGTGCCCCCCTCCACCATAATCCACCTCGATAATATCGTAGCGGTGCTTAGGCGAAGCCCTGCGTCGGTAGAACATCATCATCGTCACCACGCCGTCGTGCTGATGGAACTCTCCCTCAAAGCTCGGCTGGATCGGAGTTCGAGGGACGTCATCGAGCTGAGCGTGTGCTGAACTCGGAGGTGCCATACGTTCGGTACTTGGATCGGTCGGATCGTGAAGACGTACGACTACATCAACCGCGTTGTGCTAACGCTTCCGCTTTCGGTCTACGAGGGTACATGGACAACACTCTCCCCTCTCGTTGCTATGCATCACCATGATCTTGCGTGTGCGTAGCAAATTTTTTGAAATTACTACGTTCCCCAACAAAGGTATCAAAGCCTGGTTTTATGCATAGATGTCATATGCACGAGCAGAACACAAGTGAGTTGTGGGCGATATAAGTCATACTGCTTACCAGCATGTCATACTTTGGTTCGGCGGTATTGTTGGATGAAGCGGCCCGGACCGACATTACGCATATGCTTACGCGAGACTGGTTCTACCGACGTGCTTTGCACATAGGTGGCTGGCGAGTGTCAGTTTCTCCAACTTTAGTTGAACCGAGTGTGGCAACGCCCGGTCCTTGCGAAGGTTAAAACATCACCAACTTGACAAACTATCGTTGTGTTCTTGATGCGTAGGTAAGAACGGTTCTTGCTAAGCCCGTAGCAGCCACGTAAAACTTGCAACAACAAAGTAGAGGACGTCTAACTTGTTTTTGCAGGGCATGTTGTGATGTGATATGGTCAAAGCATGATGCTAAATTTATTGTATGAGATGATCATGTTTTGTAACCGAGTTATCGGCAACTGGCAGGAGCCATATGGTTGTCGCTTTATTGTATGCAATGCAATCGCCCTGTAATGGTTTACTTTATCACTAAGCGGTAGCGATAGTCGTAGAAGCATAAGATTGGCGAGACAACAACGATGCTACGATGGAGATCAAGGTGTCGCGCCGGTGACGATGGTGATCATGACGGTGCTTCGGAGATGGAGATCACAAGCACAAGATGATGATGGCCATATCATATCACTTATATTGATTGCATGTGATGTTTATCTTTTATGCATCTTATCTTGCTTTGATTGACGGTAGCATTATAAGATGATCCCTCACTAAATTATCAAAGTATAAGTGTTCTCCTTGAGTATGCACCGTTGCGAAAGTTCTTCGTGCTGAGACACCACGTGATGATCGGGTGTGATAGGTTCTACGTTCAAATACAACGGGTACAAAACAGTTGCACACGCGGAATACTCAGGTTAAGCTTGACGAGCCTACATATAACAGATATGGCCTCGGAACACGGAGACCGAAAGGTCGAGCGTGAATCATATAGTAGATATGATCAACATAGTGATGTTCACCGTTGAAACTAAGCCATCTCACGTGATGATCGGACATGGTTTAGTTGATATGGATCACGTGATCACTTAGAGGATTAGAGGGATGTCTATCTAAGTGGGAGTTCTTAAGTAATATGATTAATTGAACTTAAATTTACCATGAACTTAGTCCTGGTAGTATTAGCATATCTATGTTGTAGATCAATAGCTCGTGTTGTTGCTTCCCTATGTTTTATATATGTTCCTAGAGAAAACTAAGTTGAAAGATGATAGTAGCAATGATGCGGACTGGGTCCGTGATCTGAGGTTTATCCTCATTGCTGCATAGAAGAATTATGTCCTTGATGCACCGCTAGGTGAAAGACCTATTGTAGGAGCAAATGCGGACATTATGAACGTTTGGCTAGCTCAATATGATGACTACTTGATAGTTTAGTGCACCATGCTTAACGGCTTAGAATCGGGACTTCAAAGACGTTTTGAACGTCATGGACCATATGAGATGTTCCAGGAGTTGAAGTTAATATTTCAAGCAAATACCTGAGTTGAGAGATATGAAGTCTCTAACAAGTTCTATAGCTAAAAGATGGAGGAGAATAGCTCAAGCAGTAAGCATGTGCTCAGATTGTCCGGGTACTACAATCGCTTGAATCAAGTGGGAGTTAATCTTCCAGATAAGATAGTGATTGGCAGAATTCTCTAGTCACCATCACCAAGTTAGTAGAACTTCGTGATGAACTATAATATGCAAGGGATAACGGAAACAATTCCCAAGCTCTTCGTGATGCTGAAATCGACGAAGGTAGAAATCAAGAAAAACATCAAGTGTTGTTGGTTAACAAGACCACTAGTTTCAAGAAAAGGGCAAAGGGATAGAAGGGGAACTTCAAGAAGAATGGCAAGCAAGTTGCTGCTCAAGTGAAGAAGCCCAAGTCTGGACCTAAGCCTGAGACTAAGTGCTTCTACTGCAAAGAGACTGGTCACTGGAAGCGGAACTGCCCCAAGTATTTGGTGGATAAGAAGGATGACAAAAGTGAACAAAGGTATATTTGATATACAGATTATTGATGTGTATTTTACTAGTGTTCGTAGCAACCCCTCGGTATTTGATACTGGTTCAGTTACTAAGAGTAGTAACTCGAAACAGGAGTTGCAGAATGAACAGAGACTAGTTAAGGGTGAAGTGACGATGTGTGTTGGAAGTGGTTCCAAGATTGATATGATCATCATCGCACACTCCCTACACTTTTGGGATTAGTGTTGAACCTAAATAAGTGTTATTTGGTGTTTGCGTTAAGCATGAATATGATTTGATCATGTTTATTGCAATACAGTTATTCATTTAAGTTAGAGAATAATTGTTGTTCTATTTTACATGAATAAAACCTTCTGTGGTCATACACCCAATGAAAATGGTTTGTTGGATCTCGATCGTAGTGATACACATATTCATGATATTGAAGCCAAAAGATGCAAAGTTAATAATGATAGTGCAACTTATTTGTGGCACTACCGTTTAGGTCATATTGGTGTAAAGCGCATAAAGAAACTCCATGCTGATGGGATTTTGGAATCACTTGATTATGAATCACTTGATGCTTGCGAACCATGCCTCTTGGGCAAGATGACTAAAACGCCGTTCTCCAGAACAATGGAGCAAGCAACAGATTTGTTGGAAATAATACATACTGATGTATGTGGTCCGATGAATATTGAGGCTCGCGGCGGGTATCGTTATTTTCTGACCTTCACAGATGATTTGAGCAGATATGGGTATATCTACTTAATGAAACAGAAGTCTGAAACATTTGAAAAGTTCATATAATTTCAGAGTGAAGTGGAAAATCATCGTAACAAGAAAATAAAGTTTCTACGATCTGATCGTGGAGAAGAGTATTTGAGTTACGAGTTTGGTCTTCAGTTAAAACAATGTGAAATAGTTTCACTGCTCACGCCACTTGGAACACCACAGTGTAATGGTGTGTCCGAACATCGTAACCGTAATTTATTAGATATAGTGCAATCTATGATGTCTCTTACCGATTTACCACTATCGTTTTGGGGTTATGCATTAAAGACAGCTGCATCCACGTTAAAAAGGGCATCGTCTAAGTCCGTTGAGACGACACAATATGAACTGTGGTTTGGCAAGAAACCAAAGTTGTCGTTTCTTAAAGTTTGGGGTTGTGATGCTTATATGAAAAAGTTTCATCCTGATAAGCTCAAACCCAAATCGGAGAAATATGTCTTCATAGGATACCCAAAGGAGACTGTTGGGTACACCTTCTATCACAGATCCAAAGGCAAGACATTCGTTGCTAAGAATGGATCCTTTCTAGAGAAGGAGTTTCTCTCGAAAGAAGTGAGTGGGACGAAAGTAGAACTTGATGAGGCAACTGTACCTTCTCCCGAATTGGAAAGTAGTTCATCACTGAAATCAGTTCCAGTGATGCTTACACCAATTAGTGAGGAAGTTAATGATGATGATCATGAAGCTTCGGATCAAGTTACTACCGAACCTCGTAGGTCAACCAGAGTGAGATCCGCACCAGAGTGGTACGGTAATCCTGTTCTGGAGGTCATGTTACTTGACCATGACGAACCTATGAACTATGAGGAAGCGATGGTGAGCCCAGATTCCGCAAAATGGCTTGAGGCCATGAAATCTGAGATGGGATCCATGTATGAGAACAAAGTGTGGACTTTGGTTGACTTCCCGATGATCGGCAAGCCATAGAAAATAAATGGATCTTCAAGAGGAAGACGGACGCTGATAGTAGTGTCACTATCTACAAAGCTAGACTTGTCGAAAAAGGTTTTTGACAAAGTTCAAGGTGTTGACTACGATGAGATTTTCTCACTCGCAGCGATGCTTAAGTCTGTCCGAATCATGTTAGCAATTGCCGCATTTTATGAAATCTAGCAAATGGATAAACAAAACTGCATTCCTTAATGGATTTATTAAAGAAGAGTTGTATATGATGCAACCAGAAGGTTTTGTCAATCCTAAAGGTGCTAACAAAATATGCAAGCTCCAGCGATCCATCTATGGACCGGTGTAAGCATCTCGGAGTTGGAATATACGCTTTGATAAGTTGATCAAAGGATATAGTTTTATACAGACTTGCGGTGAAGCCTGCATTTACAAGAAAGTGAGTGGGAGCACTACAACATTTCTGATAAGTATATGTGAATGACATATTGTTGATCGGAAATAATGTAGAATTATTCTGCAAAGCATAAAGGAGTATTTGAAAGGAGTTTTTCAAAGAAGGACCTCGGTGAAGCTGCTTACATATTGAGCATCAAGATCTATAGAGATAGATCAAGACGCTTGATAAGGTTTTTCAATGAGTACATACCTTCACAAGATTTTGAAGTAGTTCAAAATGGAACAGTCAAAGAAAGAGTTTCTTGCATGTGTTACAAGGTGTGAAATTGAGTAAGACTCAAAGCCCGACCACGGCAGAAGATAGAAAAAGAATGAAAGTCATTCCCTATGCCTCGGCCATAGGTTCTATAAAGTATGCCATGCTGTGTACCAGATCTATTGTATACCCTACACTGATTTTGGCAAGGGAGTACAATAGTGATCTAGGAGTAGATCACTTGACAGCGGCCAAAATTATCCTTAGTGGAATAAGGATATGTTTCTCGATTATGGAAGTGACAAAAGGTTCGTCGTAAAGGGTTACGTCGATGCAAGTTTTGACACTAATCTAGATGACTCTAAGTCTCGGTCTAGATACATATTGAAAGTGGGAGCAATTAGCTAGAGTAGCTCCGTGCAGAGCATTGTAGACATAGAAATTTGCAAAATACTTACGGATCTGAATGTGACAGACCCGTTGACTAAAATTATCTCACAAGCAAAACATGATCACACCTTAGTACTCTTTGGGTGTTAATCACATAGCGATGTGAACTAGATTACTGACTCTAGTAAACCCTTTGGGTGTTGGTCACATGACGATGTGAACTATGGGTGTTAATCACATGGTGATGTGAATTATTGATGTTAAATCACATGGCAATGTGAACTAGATTATTGACTCTAGTGCAAGTGGGAGACTGAAGGAAATATGCCCTAGAGGCAATAATAAAGTTATTATTTATTTCCTTATATCATGATAAATGTTTATTATTCATGCTAGAATTGTATTAACCGGAAACTTGATACATGTGTGAATACATAGACAAACAGAGTGTCACTAGTATGCCTCTACTTGACTAGCTCGTTGATCAAAGATGGTTATGTTTCCTAGCCATAGACATGAGTTGTCATTTGATTAACGGGATCACATCATTAGGAGAATGATGTGATTGACTTGACCCATTCCGTTAGCTTAGCACCCGATCGTTTAGTATGTTGCTATTGCTTTCTTCATGACTTATACATGTTCCTATGACTATGAGATTATGCAACCCCCGTTTACCGGAGGAACACTTTGTGTGCTACCAAATGTCACAACGTAACTGGGTGATTATAAAGGTGCTCTACAGGTGTCTCCGAAGGTACTTGTTGGGTTGGCGTATTTCGAGATTAGGATTTGTCACTCCGATTGTCGGAGAGGTATCTGTGGGCCCACTCGGTAATGCACATCACTATAAGCCTTGCAAGCATTGCAACTAATGAGCTAGTTGCGGGATGCTGTATTACGGAACGAGTAAAGAGACTTGCCGGTAACGATATTGAACTAGGTATTGAGATACCGACGATCGAATCTCGGGCAAGTAACATACCGATGACAAAGGGAACAACGTATGTTGTTATGCGGTTTGACCGATAAAGATCTTCATAGAATATGTGGGAGCCAATATGAGCATCCAGGTTCCGCTATTGGTTATTGACCGGAGACGTGTCTCGGTCATGTCTACATAGTTCTCGAACCCGTAGGGTCCGCACGCTTAAAGTTAGATGACGGTTATATTATGAGTTTATGTGTTTTGATGTACCGAAGGAGTTCGGAGTCCCGGATGAGATCCGGGACATGACGAGGAGTCTCGAAATGGCCGAGACGTAAAGATCGATATATTGGACGACTATATTCGGACTTCGGAAAGGTTCCGAGTGATTCGGGTATTTATCGGAGTACCGGAGAGTTAAGGAATTCGCCGGGGAGAAGTATTGGGCCTTATTGGGCCATACGG
Source organism: Triticum aestivum (assembly GCF_018294505.1). Lineage (NCBI taxonomy): Eukaryota > Viridiplantae > Streptophyta > Magnoliopsida > Poales > Poaceae > Triticum > Triticum aestivum. The sequence goes on from NC_057799.1 coordinate 477,718,155, forward strand.
GAATAGAGGAGAGAGGCCAAAAGGAAGGAGGCGCGCACCCCCCCTCTGGTCCGAATTGGACAAGGGGTGCAAGCCCCTTTTCCTTCTCCCTCTTCCTCTCTTTCCTTCTCTCCTACTCCAACAAGGAAAGGAGGAGTCCTACTCCCGGTGGGAGCAGGACTCCCCCTTTGGCGCGCCCTCCTCCTAGGACGGCCGCCTCCCTCCTTGCTCCTTTATATACGGGGGTAGGGGGGCACCCCAAAGACACAACAACTGATCTCTTGATCTCTTAGCCGTGTGCGGTGCCCCCCTCCACCATAATCCACCTCGATAATATCGTAGTGGTGCTTAGGCGAAGCTCTGCGTCGGTAGAACATCATCATCGTCACCACGCCGTCGTGCTGACGGAACTCTCCCTCAAAGCTCGGCTGGATCGGAGTTCGAGGGACGTCATCGAGCTGAACGTGTGCTGAACTCGGAGGTGCCGTACGTTCGGTACTTGGATCGGTCGGATCGTGAAGACGTACGACTACATCAACCGCGTTGTGCTAACGCTTCCGCTTTCGGTCTACAAGGGTACGTGGACAACACTCTCCCCTCTCGTTGCTATGCATCACCATGATCTTGCGTGTGCGTAGCAAATTTTTTGAAATTACTACGTTCCCCAACATCATCAGCTTTGCTCTGCCAGACGTTCACAACGTCCGGCGTTGCTCCTGCAGCGGGTCTTGCACCTAGCGGTGCTTCCAGGATGTAATTTTTCTGTGCAGCAATGAGGATAATCCTCAAGTTACGAACCCAGTCCGTGTAATTGCTACCATCATCTTTCAACTTAGCTTTCTCTAGGAACGCATTAAAATTCAAAGGAACAGTAGCACGGGCCATTGATCTACAACAACATAGACATGCAAAATACTATCAGGTACTAAGTTCATGATAAATTAAAGTTCAATTAATCATATTACTTAAGAACTCCCACTTAGATAGACATCCCTCTAATCATCTAAGTGATCACTGATCCAAATCAACTAAAACATGTTCGATCATCACGTGAGATGTAGTAGTTTTCAATGGTGAACATCACTATGTTGATCATATCTACTATATGATTCATGCTCGACCGTTCGGTCTCAGTGTTCCGAGGCCATATCTGCATATGCTAGGCTCGTCAAGTTTAACCCGAATATTCTGCACGTGCAAAACTGGCTTTCACCCGTTGTATGTGAACGTAGAGCTTATCACACCCGATCATCACGTGGTGTCTCGGCATGACGAACTGTAGCAACGGTGCATACTCAGGGAGAACACTTGTACCTTGAAATTTAGTGAGAGATCATCTTATAGTGCTACCGCCGAACTAAGCAAAATAAGATGCATAAAGGATAAACATCACATGCAATCAATATAAGTGATATGATATGGCCATCATTATCTTATGCCTTTGATCTCCATCTCCAAAGCACCGTCATGATCACCATCGTCACCGGTTTGACACCTTGATCTTCATCAAAGCATCATTGTCGTCTCGCCAACTATTGCTATCACGACTATCGCTACCGCTTAGTGATAAATTAAAGCAATTACGTGGCGATTGCATTTCATACAATAAAGCGACAACCATAAGGCTCCTGCCAGTTGCCGATAACTGTTATAAAACATGATCATCTCATACAAAAATTTATATATCATCACGTCTAGACCATATCACATCACAACATACCTTGCAAAAACAAGTTAGACGTCCTCTACTTGTTGTTGCAAATTTTACGTGTTCTACGGGTTTAGCAAGAACCGTTCTTACCTACGCATCAAAACCACAACGATTTTTCGTCAAGTGTGTTGTTTTAACCTTCAACAAGGACCGGGCGTAGTCACACTCGATTCAACTAAAGTTGGAGAAACTGACACCCGCCAGCCACATGTGTGCAAAGCACGTCGGTAGAACCAGTCTCGCGTAAGCGTACGCGTAATGTCGGTCCGGGCCGCTTCATCCAACAATACCGCCGAATCAAAGTATGACATGCTGGTAAGCAGTATGACTATTATCGCCCACAACTCTTTGTGTTCAACTCGTGCATATAACATCTACGCATAGACCTGGCACGGATGCCACTATTGGGGAACACAGTATTCAAAAAATTTACCTACGATCACGCAAGATCTATCTATGTGATGCATAGCAACAGGCGGGAGAGTGTGTCCACGTACCCTCGTAGACCGAAAGCAGAAGCGTTAATTAACGCGGTTGATGTAGTCGGACGTCTTCACGATCCAACCGATCAAGTACCGAACGCACGGCACCTCCGCGATCTGCACACATTCAGCTCAGTGACATCCCTTGTACTCTTGATCCACTTGAGACCGAGGGAGAGTTTCGTCATCATGACGGCGTGGTGACGGTGATGATGAAGTTACCGGCGCAGGGCTTCACCTAAGCACTACAACGATATGACCGAGGTGGAAATCTGTGGAGGGGGTCACCGCACACGGCTAAGACAACTGTCAACTTGTGTGTCTATGTGGTGCCCCCTCCCCCGTATATAAAGGAGTGGAGGAGGGGAGGGCCGGCCCTCTCTATGGCGCGCCGAAGGGGGGGAGTCCTACTCCCAGTAGGAGTAGGTTTCCCCCCTTCCCTAGTTGGAGTAGGAGAAGAAGGAAGAGGGAGAGAGAGAGAGAGAAGGAAAGGGAGGCCGCCCCCACCCCAATTCGGATTGGGCTTGGGGAGGGAGGGGGGTCGGCGCCCTCCACATGGCCGCCTCCTCCTCTCTTCCACTAAGGCTCAGTAAGGCCCATTGACTCCCCGGGGGGTTTCGGTAACCTCCCGGTACTCCGGAAAATGCCCGAACTCATCCGGAACCATTACGGTGTCCGAACATAGCCTTCGAATATATCGATCTTTATGTCTCGACCATTTCGAGACTCCTCGTCATGTCCGTGATCACATCCGGGACTCCAAACAACCTTCGGTACATCAAAACACATAAACTCATAATACCGATCGTCATCGAACGTTAAGCGTGCGGACCCTACGGGTTCGAGAACGATGTAGACATGATGGAGACTCATCTCCGGTCAATAACCAATAACGGAACCTGGATGCTCATATTGGCTCCCACATATTCTACGAAGATTTTTATCGGTCAAACCGCATAACAACATACATTGTTCCCTTTGTCATCGGTATGTTACTTGCCCGAGATTCGATCGTCGGTATCTCAATACCTAGTTCAATCTCGTTACCGGCAAGTCTCTTTACTCGTTCCGTAATGCATCATCCCGCAACTAACTCATTAGTCACATTGCTTGCAAGGCTTATAGTGATGTGCATTACCGAGAGGGCCTAGAGATACCTCTCCGACAATCCGAGTGACAAATCCTAATCTTGATCTATGCCAACTCAACAAACACCATCGGAGACACCTGTAGAACATCTTTATAATCACCCAGTTACATTGTGACCTTTGATAGCACACTAAGTGTTCCTCCGGTATTCGGGAGTTGCATAATCTCATAGTCATAGGAACATGTATAAGTCATGAAGAAAGCAATAGCAACAAACTAAACGATCATCGTGCTAAGCTAACGGATGGGTCTTGTCAATCACATCATTCACTAATGATGTGATCCCGTTAATCAAATGACAACCCATGTCTATGGTTAGGAAACTTAACCATCCTTGATTTAACGAGCTAGTCTAGTAGAGGCATACTAGTGACACTCTGTTTGTTTATGTATTCACACATGTACTAAGTTTCCGGTTAATATAATTCTAGCATGAATTATAAACATTTATCATGATATAAGGAAATATGAATAACAACTTTATTATTGCCTCTAGGGAATATTTCCATCAGTTAGCCTGGCCCACCAGCGACCCCCCCTCTGTCCCCACAACCCCAAGCCGGAACCCTAACTCACTTCACTCTCCTCTCTCGCTCCATTTCTTCTTTTCTCCCCTCCAATTTCTTCAATTTGGATCGAGTCCGATGACTCCGGCGAGATTTTGAGCTCCGGCAGCCGCTCCGACTCCGACCTCGACGTCGGCAAGGAGCTGGCTTCCGCATTGCGCTGGAGCGGTCCAAGGTGGACACGGGGGACAACTCCGGATCTGCCCCGTCGCTGCTACCGCGTCGGTGCAGCGCGGACGCTGGAGCTGGCCTCTCCCAGCCCGCGCGTAGCTCCGCGAGGGCTGCGTAGTCCTCCCCGCCGACCGCTGCTCCGCAAGGGGAGCGAAGAGTGCTAGTGCCCGCACCGCCGGCCATTTTCAAGAAAATCTCAAAAATCCACAGTACCATTGCATTCATTCTGGGAAGGTTTAACAAGTTTCGACGAACAAAAAAAAACTAGAAGGAAAATTCAAACTCAAAGCCATTTTGGGTCAAAATTTGGCCGAAAAATGAATGTTCCCAGAAATTTTTGAAAATATTCTAAAAAATTCACACTACTCTTACGTTCAATCTGGGAAAGTTTCGACAAGTTTTGATGAACAGACCAAAAATCTAGAAGGGAAATTCGAATTAATGCCCATTTTGGGTCAAAATTTGGCCAAAATATGAATGTGTCCAGAAACTTTAAAAACAATCAAAAAAAAATCCACACTACCATTGCATTCATTCTGGAAAATTTTAACAAGTTTTGATGAACACAAAAATAGAAGGTGAATTCAAATTCAGAGCCATTTTGGGTCAAGATTTGGCCAAAAAATGAATGTGCCCAAAATGTGGCGGCTGACTGGACGCTGACCAGTCAAAACCAGTCTCAAACCAGTCAAGGGTTTCTAGTCCGGTTTTGAAAACTCGATGTTGTAAAACTGACGATTTCGTAATTCAGGGCTGTATATAGACTTTGGTGGTAATTCAAGATTTCTCATTAATATGAACTTCTCTGTTAGTTGAAGGTCAAAGTATGGTTTCCATCAGCTTCTGTCTACATCGCACTTGATTTCTTCTGGATTATTTTTGATTGTGTACTGCCTTGTGACTTAACGCATCCGACTTGATTTCTTGTAGATAATTTTGGATCACATTGCCCTGTGACTCAACGTGTTGCAAAAGTGTTAAGATGCGGTGTCGACCAATTTATTCCCACACGGCGCTAAACATTTTAATTGGCAAACTATAATAGAAATTAATTAGTCTCCCACATTTGTTTTTCTTTGTATTGTAGGTATGATAATTGCTAGAGCGCGGAACTATCTTACATTCCATGGTTTTGCTTTTTTGTAGGAGCCTGAAATTTTCAGCGTGTGAGAACAGGACGTCGGCCTGTTGGTTAGCCCTGCGCTCCCACAGGCTGCCCGCCCTGGTTCGAGCCCTGGCTCGGCCGAGGGGGCGCTTAGAGAATTCTCCTATAAAAGTATGCCGCCAAGGGCTAGTCTTGGCTGGTCTCGTTTTCTTTTTTGAAATTTTCAGCGTGTCGGTTGAATCAAGCTCGAGGTCATGCCAGGCATCCCAGGAGGAGGGCAGGTGGAGGTTTGATAGGTGCCGAGGCGGGGTGCAGGCCGACCGAAATTGGAGTTGGCGGGCCGAGTATAGAGGGAAAGCCGGGAAGGGGTAGTACGACAGTGGTGGTGGCTCTAGCAGGGTGGGAGGCAAGCCGATGGCGCACAGAAGACGGGTTAGAATATGTTACCTTTCGTAGGGAAAGACCATGTACTCCTCACTCGGTTATGTGTCGAATAAGAACATGATGTGGGCGTTGTGAAATGTACGTGTTGCTCTAAAGCCCCTCGATCCGTCCTATAGGACATTGCACAAGCGAATATATATAGGCCAATCCTATTAAGCTTGGTTTCCGAGTCCTCCTTGGCGCCTTAAGCGCCAGGCAGGGGAACCTGTACTCATGCCGTCATGCACACCCCTCGTGGGCCTGTCCATTATAGAGGCCAGCGCTCGATGGAGCAGGTCCGGTTTTCCCTTGCCTAAAAAAAATGCTCAGGTTTCCTTGGTTCTCTAGTCGCGGTTGACCGATCGGGGTTAATTGGTCAATCGTTGACCATTAAAAAAATCTTTCACAAAATTTGAAATTTTTTACGGAATCAAAAAGAAGTAAAAGAAAAAAGAAAAAAGTTCATCGATTTTGAAAAACAATCATCAATTTTGAGAAAAGTTGATCATTTCAAAATTTATTTCATCAATTTTGAAAAACAATTCTTTGAATTTGTCAAAACTTCAGAAATTTTGAGAAAAGTTCATCAATTTTGAAAAAAATTTATGCATTTAGAAATACAAATAATGAAAATAAAAGATAAGAAAAGAAAAAAGGAAATTGAAAAATAAAAAGGAAAAATATAAAAAGAAAGAAAAAGCAAACAAAAAGGTCCAAAAAATAACAAAAAAAAAACCCGGCTAGGAAGCTTCCCAAAACCGGGACCAGCTTCTCCACTACAACTCTTAGATGGGCGGCCCATCCTGAATGCCTTCATGCAGCGCGTATGAAATGTAAAATTAAGCGGCGCAGAAGGCGCCGAATAGGATTCGGCTTGGTTTCCAGTTGTTCGACCCATCATTGTCACTGCACCACTAAAAAAACGCAACCCTAAAGAAAAGGGCCAGGGCTCTGTGGAATCATACAGTGGGACAGACCACGTGTCACTGTGCTTTAGAAATGAGCACAAACAGTGACTTGATGATTCTCAAATGAGCTCCCCCTCGTAAAAAAGGGCGATGATTTTGCGAATAGCAAACCAAATCAAAGCAACGAAGCATCCTAGCTCCAACAAAATGCTTGTGAGCTACCACCTGACATCAACGACTGAGGTAGGAACGAGCAGAGCAGATTCCTGCGAATGGAGCGAAGATCCGGATCCAGCTTTCTTCTCCATTGCCCACTCCGTCCCAAGCAGCAATGGCCGGGAGCGCCGCAAGTGTCCTAGTGCAAGTGCGCCGCGAGTCCCATGACCACCGGCCGAGGCAAAGGGGAACACGCGTGCATGGTTCTACGTACTCGCTCGCTCGCCATGACTTGACTCCGGCCCAGCTTGCTTTCCGGCCGCGCGATCGTTGGTACCTCCGCTCCAGTCGGTGCATGCATGCACCGATTTGCTTTGCTTTGTGGACATAAACTTTTGTGTTATTTACATAAACCGGATGATACTTAGGCTGTTTTAGCAGAAAGTCTAAACTAATTTGTAGCGGATGATGACCCTCGTATGCCTGATCGGGCTGGCAGCCGCACCGGCGGCGGCGGCGGGGCGGTCCTTCCGGCGACAGAAGGGTGCGGGGTGGGACAGCCTTGCCCGGCCGCCGTCTGGCGCTCGCGGAGGAGCCACTCGGGTTCCTCCTGCGACATGCGCAGGGCCGCGTCGGCCAACGCCGACCCTGTTCGGTGAGCCCTGCCCTTGCCCTTGCAGGTGGTGGTGACCGTGTGGATGCTGGGGGGGCTTGGAGGTGGTCATGATTTCTTTGGTAATGATGGTGTTTGAGTTCGTGTTACTTGCCTTTGATAGCGCTCGATCCGTGGCATGAGACATGCTATGTCTTGGTGATTTTTGATCAAACTTAATCGATGTTGTGCCTTTTGGATGAGATGAACTATATGCATGTTTCAATTTGAATTCTTAATCCGTGCAACTATATGTATGTTCATGGTTTATTTGTTGTGCATGCTGAATTTGAATCGCTCGGATGATTGATGAAACAACGTGCAATTGTTTGAAATGCATGTGGCAAGGCTAAAAGAACCGAGCAATTCTTTTAAGGAGTTGGGATCTATTGGAAATGACCACCCCTTAACTCCTTACATTATCCTCTAAACATACTTCATGTTTCCTCCTCTAAATTGTAAGAATTCGGTTAGAGATGGTCTTACGAGATAAAAGTGAGCATCTTAAAAGAGCTCAAAAAAGAATTGAGACCATGGACGTCCAACAACAAGATGTCAGATACTTATCCACTAGCTTGAAGGTATCCTGGCATATATACATAGCTCCTCTTCCTATCCTACAATGTATAGCTGTGGCCTGTGGGATACCTTTTTGTTGGATGCATTAGTTACATCTTGCAGTGAGGAAACAGCGCCACCTAAACTGCTCCCAGTCCCAAATTCAGTAGGTTTGATATTTCTAAGGGAGGGTGAAACAAAGTTAAATCACTGTGCGCCGAGCAAAGTTGAAAAACACTACTTGCTAGCCGTCCTAATCACTGGAAAACCGTTCAAGATCACACATGGCCTACCCGATGCTTGTGCAGGGCAAAAGTTAACTGGAGCCCCACAAACCGCTCCTCGAGGGTGCGTTGCATGTGGACAAGGCACCAACAAAAATCAAGGGGGTCTGCATGCAGCTTCAAAATCATCAATAATAAAAACGAGCTAGTTGGGCGTTGGCTGATTCATCATCATCAGTGACACAAACGGCAGCACGAAATGAGGCACGCGCGCGCGGGGCCTCCCCCTAAACCACCATTCCACAAGCCACCAGGATCTTGTCGGCTACGCGAAGACCTGCCCCTTCGCCCCCCGCTCCGGCCGATCCGGTTTGTTTCAGGCTCTCAGGCGGCGCAATCCTGCTCTTGAATGATTGGGACACCCATAATAACGTAACAAAAAGCTTATGTGTCGACGGATCCCAAGCTTTTTACGTCGACGCAGCCAAGTCGTTCATGCATGCATGCATGGCATTGTATCCTTATCTGGCAGATGGTGGAGTGGAGGCCCAGCCTTGATTTCATGTGATCTGTATTACGGATATGTCGTCCGCGCCGTTGCTTTCAGCTGTAATCTGACGGGCGATCCGCCAGCTTTATGTAGCTGTAGCACCCCTCCATTCAAAAGTTTGAGAACAGATTGATACCGTTAGTGGCAAGGCATTGGGGCAGGCAAGTAGCTAGGCAGGACCGAAGGCTGTGGATGGTGGAGAGTGGATTTTGAGTTGTTTTGCTCCCAACAGATTGCCTGCTTATATTGCACTTGCACCTCCTGAGTAAGCAAATAACAGTGAAACAGCACACCAATGGTGGTGTTACTGATGGAATATGTACTGTACGTCCTGGTTGGGGCGGTTTTACTGGGTCATAGCGAGATTCTAGCGGGTCATAGACAAAGATTATTGCTCTTGGTAGAAAGCTAGGCTTAATGTATGAAGCACTTGCACGTTACCAGATCTGAATGCATGTGGTGTGGACGGTCAGATTGGTCGGCGACGTAGTATAAACATGGAAGCTTCTCTCCTTGCCTGACCTGGATTTGTAGAGCATACTGATACGCGCTTCTTCAGCTCCGACAATGATAATCTAACACTGTGAGGAGCTGCAACTTGCTACTAGCGAGTGCCAGCAGCGCACATGTTTATATTCATCGTCGGTGTCCTCCTTATCTGTTAAAACGAAACACATGAAAATTTCTCCCCCAAGCACTGACGCACATTCCCACCCCCGGGTTTCCTCGTTTCCGCGCCTTTTCCTTCGCTAGTCGTCCTGCACCTTCTCGTTTCACGGAAGCAAAGCAAGCATACTTTAATTTTTGGTCAATGCAATGCAAGGCCGGTCTCTATCCCCGCCCCCACGCAACACTGCAATGAAGAAAAATCATAATGGGACATAAACAATGCAGATTAGGCGATCATCGCCGATGACAGGTAAGCCTTAACCGCACCACATGCCCATATTCAATATGCACATGCATATCTGTGAATATGCTTTCTTTGCCTTTGAGTTTGAGGGTCACCGTTCTCACGATTGGAAGGAAATGACAGCTGCGCTCATGGGTCTAGACATCTGGCTCGCCACCAAACCCACGAGACCCCGCCACGACCGGCCAGCGCCGAGATGGTTCGCTGACGAGGCGCGTCGTCGGACGCGACGCTGACTCAGCCCGCCGTGGGCGCCATGAGAAAAACAGAGGTAAAGCTAGCGTGGAGAGGAAAAATGGGACAACACATGCATTGAGACTGACCTAACGTGTAGGTGTAGTGACGGTGCCTTCCATCCCATGCACGCGCGAACCATCTTTACTTCTTCTTCTCGGCCCCGCTGCCCAAATTTTATCCAGTCCTGCTGCCACGCCATCGCCGTCGCCGAATCAGCTCGCAGGGGAGTGCGGGAACGTGCGGTGTACATACTCGTGGCACCATGGCATTGCATCTGCTCAAAGCTTTCCCGACTTTTGAAGTTTGAACACACTACACTGCAAACCCATTGAACTAATCCTTAGAAAGTGATAGTAATTCGGTTGCGTTGCATGCTTTGCAGAAACAGGGATTGATCAACGACTCACCGCCCGGCGACAGAGTTACGGAGGCCTGATTTTTCTACACCCACCCCCAAGTGCGTGCATGTGACAGCCGGTTGGGCGAAGGCATCCTCGACCGATCATGGTCCATGCATGTGTGGGTGACTAGATGTCACTCGTGACACGCACGAAAGTTTTGCAGTGGACCCTTGCACATGCAGCACAACCATAGGAGGGGTCCAGCTCCACATAGGAAGAAGCACTTATTTTATCCAGGATCCTGGTGGGCGCGGGTGACTGTTATATTCAAAAGCTAATTGGATAAACATCCAGCTTTTGGTTAAGTTTTTACAGGTTCCAATCCAGAGCTTATAAAAGGCGCCCCCTCCTTCCCATTCAGAGCACGAAGCTCCAGCACCCAACCCACATACGCACCACTCACCTCACCAGCAACCTCACACAGAGGCCGGAAACTCAGGAGCAAAGTCTTCGCCTCCTCTTTCGGGAAAAACAAGTCTTCGGTTCTTCGTTCAAACAGCAAATGGACAAGGCAGGACACGAGCATGTGATCGGCATCCCGGTGAGCAGCACTGCCATCGGCATCGAGGAGCCGGAGTTCACGAACGGTGATGCGAAGTATTCGACGAGCGCGCGTACCGGCGGGAAGTCGGGCCGCAGGACCGGGGACAAGTTTGCTCGGGGCATCAAAGAACATGGTAAGTCCTCCATCAGTCCTTCTCCAGTCCGTCTGAATAAATCTTTGTAGTCTTTCGTGTTCATAGTTCTGGTTGTGAATTAGACACTGAACATAGATTATGTCCTTCTGCAGTGAGTCTCGGCCCAAAACTGTACGAGACCGTGAGGGGCAAGCTGTCGCTGGGCGCGAGAATCCTCCAGGCCGGCGGAGTGGAGAAGGTCTTCCGGCGGTGGTTCGCCGTGGAGAAGGGTGAGAAGCTCCTGAATGCCTCGCAGTGCTACCTGTCTACCACCGCCGGCCCGATCGCCGGGATGCTCTTCGTATCCACGGAGAAGGTGGCCTTCCGCAGCGACCGGTCGCTGGCGTTGACCACGCCCAAGGGCGACACGGTGCGGGTGCCGTACAAGGTGGTCGTCCCGCTGAGGAGGGTGAAGGCGGCCAATCCGAGCGAGAACCAGCACCGGCCGGAGCAGAAGTACGTCCAGCTGGTGACCGACGACGGCTTCGAGTTCTGGTTCATGGGCTTCGTCAGCTACCAGGCGTCCCTGCAGCACCTCGAGCAGGCCATCGGTGCGGCAGGGGGTGGGATGAAGGTGCAGTCGTCGCGGGGCGCGGGCACCGGGAGCGGGCGGCGCCTGCGGCCAACCGCGGCGTGAAAGCTACGCGAGCGCACGGCGACGCCGATCACTGTCTGACTTACAACACGAGCTGCATCGTGATTTGGGACACCTCGTCGGCCTCAGCGACTAGGCGCAGCGCAACATCGCCGCCGGGAGCTCAGCAAGGTGTGAGGACTGGCGCTCGCCCGAGCCGACGCCGCACGAGGCCGTGGTTGTCGAGCTGGTGGCCTACGCGACCTCCCTATACGTGAGCATGGCCGAGGGGAACGACGAACCGCGCGAGCATGCATGGGCATGGCCGTGAGGACGCCCCTAGCAGGGCCACGAGCCTTGTAGCGGGGGCCCTCTAATGGCGTGTCAATGGACGTCATAGATTTGAGGGCCGCGGAGTGTACGAGCTGTGGCGGAGGCGCGGGTGACAGTGATGATAATGCTCAAGGAAATGGCACACTGAAGGGTGTGTTCTGTTCGGAAACAAATTGGAATGGAATGACACTCTAAGGTGTCGGTTCCGTTGACATGTTTGGTTGGGGATATGGAATTAAATGATTTTGAGAAATAGAGTGGAGAGAATTTAGTTCAACTCACCTCTTGTATAGAAATGGTGAGGTTGCCTCTCATATGCATACATACAATATGAACAAAGTACAAAATCTTTGTATTTCTATAAACATATTATCAAAATTTGCAGTAGTGTTGACCTTGATTATACTTTGACATCAAACATGGCATACTTTTCAATCGAATATTTACATTGAAATGTTTCCTATGGAATATTTTGCTCAAAGTATTTTGAATATTTACATTAAATTGGATTTCAATCAAGAAAATTACTCATAGGTGAAGCAAGTAAATAGTGCAAAAAAATATTTTGAATACTTACATTAAATTGGTCCTCATACAATACTAGTAAAACGACCGTGCAGTGCTACGACTATAATGCATATATAAATGTAGCAAACAAATAATTAAGGTCGTCTTCAAGGTTGATGCTCATTCCTCCCGCATACGTCCGGGCGTGTTCGGATATCAAACAGGCGCCCAGTAAACTCCCCAAAATTCAAATGTCTGGACACACACTACTAGGGAAAAGCCTAGATCAGTAGTAGTAGTAGTAGCGTGGGGTTGGTAGCTCACGCCAGTGTTATTTAGCAGTAGCGTGTCCCAAAAGAACGCGCTGCAGGTAAACTTTAGCAGTAGCGCGGTCTTTGCTAACCCGCGCTACTGCTAAGTGGTCCCCATCGTACACCCCGAGGCTAACCGTAGTAGCAGCGTTGGACATAAAACCCATGCTACGACTAACATAATAGGAGTAGCGCGGGCTAATAAACATGTGCTGCTACTGTATATACAAGGGGCCAGCAGATAGGCCCCACTTGTCAGCAGCGCGGCCTGTCGCGCAGCACTGCAGGTATCTGGCATAGAAGTAGCACGGACTTCATGGCCCGCGGTACTACTAAGCTCCTCTTATCTTCTCCCCCGATCGTCCATTTCCTCACTCTCACTCTTTACTCTTCCGACTGAGCCCCGTCGCTGTCGCCCACACTGACGTCACTGACCTCGCGTCGTCGTCGTCTTCCTCCTGAGCCCCGATGGCCCTGCCTTGTCGCTGCTTCTTCGCTAGTCCATCCCGCCCGATCCCCGGCGCCCCTGCTCTTCCTCCCGAGCTCCACCTCGAAGGTATTCTTCTCCCACCCTCGTCCCTCCTCATCTCCTCTTCCTCGTGATCCGGCCCAAGCCCCGGCGCCCCTACTCTTCCTCCCGAGCACGGATGGCGAACCCTAGGTTGATTGGGACGAACCCTATGTCCATTGTGATTTGAAACAAATCCCCAATTTCAATGCACCAGAGGGTTGAATTAGAGAAAGTTTGTATGAGATGTTTTCTAGGGCACATCCCCACGGTCATTTCGAGTGGTCATTCACCCATTTTGGAAGAGCCATTTGGTCACGGCAATAAAAACAAGAATTTGTCCTGATATTTGAAAAACAGAGTACTTTTTGATTTTCAGCTACTTATTTTGATGCTTTTTGGTGTTGGTAAAATAATTAAAAAAATTAATACAAATACTTGGGAGATCCTAGTTCCCATAAGCTTAGTTTGATCAATTTCCTCAGTTCTCTTGCAATGAAATTCGTAAGTGGGGTAATCAGTATGATGCAGATGTTGGCACTTTGTACTATTTCCGTGTTGATACTTTGTACTAATGCACACGATCTTGAGGTTATAGATCATTTCAGTGTTGATACTTTGTACTATTTGAACATGCATGTGTATGGACATGTTAATCTTGAGTTGTTGTGTATGTGGTGGCAAAGATGGCCACATTTGTCTCTTTCTATTGGATGGAAACTCCAAGTGGCCTATTTTTGACGGAATGTTGATTCATTTCCATTTTAGAAAATTCCATGCGCTCGATATTACCTGTTTTTTAGCAAAGGTCATGCCAGAAAATTACGTGAATTTTGGCATGACTTGTGCTAGAAATTAGGACATTTCGAGTGCCCATGATTTGCCGAAACGGGAATTAGTTGACATTCCGGCAAAACATATGCATGTCATTACTCAATATATGTAACGTTAATTGACTGATGCTTAGGATTGACTTTCAGTCTGTTGGGGCTCCTTGTGTGACTTTCAGTCTGTTCTTAAAGGAAGGATCCCGACTGTTGTCGTGGGGGTCGTTTCCTCCTCTTCTTCTCGTGATATACCTTGGTAATGCACGAGAAAAGGGGGAAGCGACCATCATCGATGGTCGAAATATCAGTGAGAGAGTGTCCACACAATATACCACCATAAACGGTCGAAATATCAGAGAGGAAGAATCCCGACTATTGTCATGGAGGTCGCTTCCTCCTCTTCTCCTTGTGATAGACCTTGGTAATGCAAGAGGGGAGGGGGGATGCGACCATCACCGACGGTCGACATATCAGTGTGGGAGTGTCTACCATATACACCACAATATATGGTCGAAATATCACAGAGGAAGAATCCCAACCGTTGTCGTGGGGGTTGCTTTCTCCTTCTTTTCCATTATTTCCTTTCTTGCAAAGATACACAAAAGATAATGGACGAGACCTACTACAGTTATGGCTCAGAGCTAACTTGGGAGGAGAAGAATTATGTTTCTGAAATTCAAGATGATTTATGGAGCTTGCCAAAATTATAGTGGATACGTGCCACTAGTCCATGAGTTGTGTGATGGTAACATTCGTGCAAATATCATGGTAAGATTTTTTACTATTGTGTTACTAGTCCATCTTTTTCATACATTCTTCTAAGGTAAACCACATTGCTAACTATTTTACTATTATGTTTTTCAACGTAAGCTCCCGAATATGTTGTGCCTCCGCTGATGTATGTCGAAGGTGAGATGAAAATTGTTACGTACATCCATGGACGGAGACTTTCAAATGTGCATACTTGTTTTCTAAAAACGGATGAAGGTCTCAAAATCAAAGGATGGAGAAAACTAGTGAATGAGCACAACCCAGAAATTAAAGACCGAAGAATCTCTATGCTTCATAACGGAGAAGGAGATTTTTTTATGTTTTATTCTATTTTACTCAAGAGAGAGTAGGTCCTACTAGTACTTGTCATGTGCAAGGAAGTTTACCTAGGATGATAACACTTACCTAGTAGTGGTTAACTTATGATGATCATAATGGTGAGATTATTATTATATCACTACGATGATGCACTGGTACGCGTCGGTGCTATACAAACGGTTTTTAACCCCTTTCCGCGTCGGCATTCGGAATCGTCGCCAAGTGAGTAACGGCGATAGGGGGGGGGGGTCCTTCCCACACGACCCAGTAACCGCCGGGGATATGCCCTCCTGGCACACACGCTTGGCAAAATGAGGTCGTGTGCGACCGGCGAGCACTGAAATACGGTTATACGTACAGTAGTGCTAAAAAAAATTACAATTATACATGCGAAATCGTTTTAGGTCGTAAGTACATCCCACACAGTCAGTCCCCGCTAAACGTTTCCGTTCGTATGAACATTCCACACAGTTGCTCCAAAGAAAATGTTTCTATTCGCAGGTACATCACACACAATTTTTCCCGTTAAATCGTTTGTGATAGCATTGCCATTGCACACGATATTAACAATTTTATCGTTTGCGTTATTGAATGCATCACACACGGTGCATAGAAGAAACTATGTGGCAAAGACTGTCCATCACACACAGTTTTTATGTGGTAAACGTTTGTGCAAGGTGCTCTAACGCAAACAGTTTTTAAGAGGATGTCATGTCTGCAGTGGAGATTGATGGCACACGTACTGGATCCTAGAAACGTGTTTGATCTCCACGTCTATCACAAATATTTCGCTTTCACAAACCGTGTGCAGTGTAACCCCTAATTTAAAAATCACATGTTTTTAATTTGAAAGTAGGCAATCACTTAGTTCATATCCAACCATGTTTATTACAAATATAGGTTCAACCACGAATGCATAATTCGATGCACAGGTACATATACTGAAGAACTACAGAAGCACCAAGTAAAGAATGATGACCAACAGTTGTACCAAAGACTGTAAAGAGAGAGGCGAAATACATTCTGGTTGCTGGAGAAGGTGAAGCGGAATGCCCATATTGTGCCCTCCTCCATGCGTAATGCACGCACGACTCTAGGCCAACCCCTTGTGATGGTTGCCCGTCCATCCTTCACTGTCTTCATTATGACTTCTCGATGCTCATGGTAGTCTGGATGAAATACTTTAACCTTCATTGCGTGTCCACCTATCATGTACTTTGCGAGGTAATCTTGAGTGAACTGCTTCGGGAACCACTGTGCACAAAAAAGATTCAGACATTGTTGTCTAACAACTCATTATGGACAGTAAAAAGAGATGACTTCAGAGTTTGTAGTTACCATCCTACAACTCACTGTTGTGTTGGATAGAGCATAAACAAATAATTTGCTTGCCACCATTTGTATCTTTTTGCTAATAATCCTTATCAGTTTTCTCACTTGATGCTTGTTCATAAATATCTCATTGCCCCCATACGCAAAAAGGGTCGATGCGTGGATCCTTGCCAAGGACATATGTACCTACAAGAAACAAGTCAATATTAGAAGCTAACAAGTGTCCAGGCCTGGACCTATATGCACTACATTATGGAACGACGGGGGGAGTACAAGCCTAGAGATGAAGCTAACATCGGCTGAAAATGGTGGTCACTCCCGTTGTTGTCCTGCATAACTAGTGGAAAGGCATGATAAGTACAGCAACCTTAACATCAAACAAATATAGCAAAGGTAAACAACATCGTCTCGAAATGATAGCTTGAATGTGTTGGTTTCAGCATGGTGTTAAAGCAGATATAAAATGGAAGGCAATGTTACCGACAGCAGGCTTAACAGCCATCAAATATTGCAATTCCAACTGGTATTGTTGAAAATGAATAGAACGCAGGTAATGCTTAAAGCCCTGTTCGGTACCACTCCACTCCACAACTCTGGGAGCGGAGTTGGTGGAGCTGCAGTTTAAAATGGTGGAGCTGCACTTCCCCCGCTCTGCAGATTCTAGGAGCAGGTGACTACTGAATAGGGCCTAAATATCACACTGGATAAATGTGTAAAATTGAAATAAAGGGCATGTGTTAACTACACCAGGAATAACTGGAACCAAATATAGTCGTTCAAACTGGTATTGATGCAGTCGAGCGGCACAGTTTCGACTTGCACATAATGAACAACACATTGTGAATGACTGAAATAAATAAGGCATAAATGATCAGTATAACAACCAAATATAGCCATTGAAAACTGGACAGAGTCTCACTGCAACCAACCGAACAAGCAAATACAGATAAGCAGGGCATATGCTTGAAAACTGGACAAATGCTCACTGCAACCAACCTAACAAGCAGATACAGATAAACAAGGCATCTGCTTGAAAACTGGACAAATGCTAAAAAAAGCAACCTAACAACCAAATACAGATAAACAAGGCATCTGCTTGATAACTGGACAAATGCTCACTGCAACCAAACTAAGAATCAAATACATATAAACAAGGCATCTGCTCGATAACTGAAAAAATGCTCACTGCAACCAAGCTAACAACCAAATACAAATAAACAAGGCATCTACTCACTATAACAAGATAACAACCAAATATAGCCATTCGTGAAACTGAAGTGGACAATTCATACTTAAACATCACATAGCCCTATTGAACAATACATTTTTGCATAACTGAAATAATTAAACATGACACAGTTAAAGCACCACACGGCAAATGCTACTACAACAAAGGGTACGGGTTGGCAAGCTAGAAAAGGTAAGATTTGCTGATAGGATGTTGCCTCACATTTCATGGACGGGATTCTTCCATTTGGAAGAGCACAGACCCATGGTGCGCTCTCTGATGTCACAGATGGGCTGTTTCACCTTGGAAGAACCTTCGTGGGTGCCCTCACGTGGTCATGGTCGTGGTCGATGAGATCTGACTTGGCAATCGAGGATCCCAAGCCGCCGCCGTAGAACATGTCCTTCAGAAATGACAAAATGGGCTCGATGGTGTATAAGGATCGCAAATCCTTGACCGCTTGGCGGAGGAGATCTGCGGTAGGGCCGTCGAAGAGATCGACGGCGGTTGAACCAGAGGAGTTGGGGATGCACCACTTAACCTATGACATGGCCCGCATGAAGCCGTCGCTGTCAACGAGCTTGAGGTCGTACCCAGCTTTCCCAAGATACAGTAATATGCTGGCCCGCTGACATGAAGCCTTCGGCATGGCAACGTAGTCAACGTCTTCGCCGGCTTCCACGGCGACGTGTTGCTCCGGGATCGACAGGTCGGTGCGAACGGCGGCCACCTCGCCAACGTCCGCTGGAGATGCCATGATAAACCTCTTCTTGGCCGAACGCTTGTCGGTCTCCCCGGGATACGTGGTCAAGCTTAGTGATATGTCTCCAACGTATCTATAATTTTTTATTGTTCCATGCTATTATATTATCTGTTTTGGATGTTTTATATGCATTAATATGATATTTTATATGATTTTTGGGACTAACCTATTAATCAAGAGCCCAGTGCAAGTTTCTGTTTTTTCCTTGTTTTAGAGTTTCGCAGAAAAGGAATACCAAATGGAGTCCAAACGGAATAAAACTTTCGCCATGATTTTTCTTGGACCAGAAGACACCCAGGAGACTTGGAGTGCAAGTCAGAGGAGCCTCCAGGCGGCCACAAGGGTGGAGGGCACGCCCAGGGGGGTGGGGCGCCCCCCGACCTTGTGGGCCCCTCGAGGGTCTCCTGACCTAATTCTTCCTCCTATATATACTCTTTTACCCCCAAAAACATCCAGGGGAGCCACGAAACCACTTTTCCACCGCCGCAACCTTCTGTACCCGTGAGATCCCATCTTGGGGCCTTTTCCGGCATCCTGCCGGAGGGGGAATCAATCATGGAGGGCTTCTACATCAACACCATTGCCTCTCTGATGAAGCGTGAGTAGTTTACTTCAGACCTACGGGTCCATAGCTAGTAGCTAGATGGCTTCTTCTCTCTCCTTGATTCTCAATACAAAGTTCTCCTTGATGTTCTTGGAGATCTATCCGATGTAATATTCATTTGCGGTGTGTTTGCCGAGATCTGATGAATTGTGGATTTATGATCAAGTTTATCTATGAATATTATTTGAATCTCCTCTGAATTCTTATATGCATGATTTGATATCTTTGCAAGTCTCTTCGAACTATCGATTTGGTTTGGCCAACTAGATTGGTTTTTCTTGCAATGGGAGAAGTGCTTAGCTTTGGGTTCAATCTTGCGGTGTCCTTTCCCAGTGACAGTAGGGGCAGCAAGACACGTATTGTATTGTTGCCATCGAGGATAACAAGATGGTGTTTTCATCATATTGCTTGAGTTAATCCCGCTACATCATGTCATTTGATTAATGTGTTACTCTGTTCTTATGAACTTAATACTCTAGATGCAGGCAGGAGTCGGTCGATGTGTGGAGTAATAGTAGTAGATGCAGGCAGGAGTCGGTCTACTTGACATGGACGTGATGCCTATATTCATGATCATTGCCTTAGATATCGTCATAACTTTGCGCTTTTCTATCAATTGCTCGGCAGTAATTTTTTCACCCACCGTAATAATTTCTATCTTGAGAGAAGCCTCTAGTGAAACCTATGGCCCTCGGGTCTATTTTACATCATATTAGTTTCCCATCAACTTGCAAGTTTCTGTCACCGTTTCCTTATTTTGCAATCTTTACTTTCCATTCCATATACCAAAAATACCAAACAGATTACTTTATTGTTTATCCATCACTACTGCAGGTTGCTGCTAACGCGACACTACGATCAGAGACCCTTCGACGAAACTGTGTGCGATGCCATAATTGCAAACGGTGGCGTAAAATAACCTTAAAAAAGGTGCAAAATGTTTGCGATGGAGGATGCATCAAACACGATTCAGATTTTAGTTGCGTGTGCGATGCAGGGCACACGGCTCAGCTCAATTAACTGTTTGCAATGAGGAGGAATAAAAGAAACGGGCAGCCAGATGAAGGTGTGTGCGATATACATCATACGGTTCACTCGGATGAACTGTTTGTGATTAGGCAACACAAAAGAAACAGGCAGCCAGATGAAGGTGTGTGCGATATATGGCATGCGGTTCACTCCGATGAACTGTTTGCGTTGAGACAAGAGAACAGAAACGGTTCAATATAACAAGATGTTTGTGATACGCGGCAAACAGTTCTGTAATTAGAAATGTGTGCAAAGACCGATAATAACACAGACGATTGCTTCTAATAAGACGTATGTGATATGCTCTGTCTACACAACATCTATTGGCCATTGGGGGACAGGCGGTCATCCAGATACGCCATAAGGATGCGAAGAGGCATCCAATCAACAAGGACAAGCTGTTCCACCAGTAGCTCATGTAAGAGAACTCTCAAGTTAAGTGTGCTCGGGCTGGAGCAGCCATCAGATGGGTGACTGGATGGAAAGTTGTGTTGATGTTAAATTAACCGATAGGATGGGTCATATCTGTCAAATTAAATGACTGATACGACCCATCCCATGAGTTAATTTAACCTCGAGGTCCTTGTTTTTTTATTTTTTTATTTTTAACACATGTTAAAGAAGGTCTACCGCATTACTTTTTGATAATGTGCGATACGTGGCATACAGTTGATCCATCCGACCTGTTTGTGATGGAATAGGCTGTGTGTGTTGTGGGCAAACACTTGCTAGTATTCAACCGTTTGCGATTGATGAATTCATCACTGACGGGTTCCCTAGTGTGGTCCGTGTTCATCTGATCGTCGTCTACTTCTTGTGCTAGCTCGATGTTCCTTCTATGCTAAGTTTCCATTAATTGATGGCATTTTATGAACACGCCACCGTTACCTGCCATTTCCTCACCTATTTCCCGCCACCCAGCGATATTGCGCATAGGCGGCGTGCGACGCACGGAGGCGACAAGCGCAGCCTGTAGCACATCCACCTTTTCCAAGCATGCCAACCCACAAAAGCGCCGCCTCTGCCATAAACCTCGTCGACGAGGAAAACGAGCAGGCGCCACGGCCCGTCGAGGCCGAGGCGCTCCCCGGCAACGCGATGGACGACGCCGTGATGCGCGTCATCGCCAGGGTTGAGCAGACCTTTGGCGCATGGCGCTTGAGCGCCGTGGATCATGTTAGGCATGTCAACACCGACAGGCTGCAGCTCGCCGCACAACATGATCGATGGCGCGCCGCAGAGCAAGCTAGGCACGTTCACACCGGTAGGCTGCGGCTCGCCGCATGGTGAGACCGTTGGAGCGCCGCAGAGCGAGAGGCGCGGCGCGCCGCACAGCAAGAGCAGATCCATCGACGCTTGCCTGCTGTCGACACGGCGTCGCAGCTGGGTACATGTCCCGTGTGTACACCCATTCCTCGCCAGGAGTGGGCAGAGGCCCTTAGTGCCGTATTTTCACCAGAGGCCGGCTGCGCCGTACTTGCACCGGACGCCCGCCGCACCATTCGCATGGGTGCCGCCGTTCGCCTTGTTCACGGCCCGCCGGATGCCAATGCGCTGGTCCGTAGGCTCGACCGCCTCCTTGGCCCATGTGTCCACCTGAGCGCAGTAGATGAACATGGCCGTCGCATCCTCAAGCTTGTGATCTCCGATCAAATAGCCAACTTGGAGCTCGAGATCGCGCTCCAGATGTACCGCGAGCGTGTCAACCGCTTGGATGAACACCTGTAGGAGTTCAGGCAGAGCCAAGAGCTATCGTAGGCAAGGGCTGCTGGTCATGGTCTCATGGACGCATTTTATTTTGTTGAGTCATTTCGACGTGGATAGCTATGTTTTCACAGCAATCATAGTATTGCTCTGTTTCAATGTGTGTACTCTGTTTTCCATTCTTATATGTTCTGTTTCAATGTGTGTATATACGCTTTCCATTCTGTATATGTGGATGATAACAGCTAGATTCAAATTAGTATACAAAAACAGATAGAAAATGGAACTCATAATATATATATATATATATATAAATTGTTCATTAGTTTATCACATAATATATATAATATCATCACATATACGTGATGATACTTAACTACTAGGCACAATGCATAAAATTGAAAACGAACAATACTAAAACTAATAATCCCTCCTGGGGCCAGTATTCCGGCAGCCCCACGCCAACAGCTCCCTGGTGCGCGGCATCTTCCCAGTGCGGAGGCAGTACTCCGCCTCGGAACGCTTGACGTACCGATCTGCCTCTTGCTGGCAGACGCGCGCGGACGATCTTGACATTTAGTTGGGCGCCCACCGGAGATCCTCGTCGGTGGCACGCTGGAGCTTATCGTCACACCTCCACATAGCGACGAGGCGCCCAACTCCTATGACCTTCCTCGCGGAGTACCCGTCTTCATACACCTCCTCGGCACGACGACGCGCCCGCCCCCAAAGCTCTGCCACCTCCTTTTTCCAGGCGGCATCACGGGCTTCACAGGCCGCCTGGTACCTGGCTTCCTCCTCCGCCACCTCCTTCTTGAACGCAACTTGCCTGGCTTTCTCAGCCGGTGCCAGCGACTTCCACAGACAAAGATTGTACTGGCCCCAAAACCAATCCAAAGTTGGGGGGGGGGGTCTGGCGCAACCTCATCAGGCGCCGCGTAGGGGTCCTCGTCGCTGCTAATCGAGTCAGCGTCCTCGAGGGGGGGGGGGCAACTCCTCGTCGGCGCGTGGGCAGACCGGCGGCGCCATGGCAGAGATTTGAGAGAGAGAGAGAGGGCGAGTGAGGGGAGAATGTAGATGAGAATGCAGGCGGGATGACGTGAGCAAGGTAGTATTTATTGGCGGCCGGAATCTAGATCGACAGGGACAGTACAGACGCCGGTCGCCGGAATTTACGAGTACTGTAGTTTAAATTACACACGATTCCCCCAGCAAAATCCGTGTGTGAACATAATAGCTGACAGTTTCCAATACAGAACTGTGTCTGATTAATGATCCCCGGCACTCACCTACCAAACCTCGAGCCGCGAGATAGAGTGCCAATCGTGTGGCTGCCAGTTGTCTTGCCAGATCTTTACATTTTCTTTTTTGAACACCAGATATTTACATCGTCTGATGATTTTTTAACTCGCACACAAGTACACAAAAATATGATTTTTCAAACCGTTATGGTTAGGCGTTGCATGTAGATGTAGTTCAAATTTGAATTACGGTCATTAAATGGTTAGAAAATCACTTAAATGTCTTTACAATGTCAAATCACCCCTGAAATTTTCCAAATTTTCACATGACAGTTGTATTAGTGCACGTTAAACATAGATAAAAATTTGAAGGCCGTAAGAGGAAGCTATCTCCCGTTCGTCATCAAACATGCATTGTTCCCTCTCGGAACCACGAACCTTCTAGTGAGTTGCTCCGATTTGTGAGGGGTGTGTGTCCAAACTTTCGCCAAACAGGCCAATTTTTTAACCACATCATCTTGGTGGCATAACATTAAATCAAGAATGGTTTCATGTTCTTCTGATCATTTTTTACTTTTTTGGAATTAAAATGCCATGGCACTCCATGCATGTGCCCATGCCTTGAAACCAATATGGTTGAAAATTCCTTCTAATTGACTGCACATGGAATTAACTCGCACACAAATACACAAAAATATGATTTTTCAAACCGTTTTGGTTGGGCGTTGCATGTAGATGTAGTTCAAATTTGAATTACGGTCATTAAATGTTTAGAAAATCACTTAAATGTCTTTAAAAGTCTAATGACCCCTGAAATTTTCCAATTTTTCACATGACAGTTGTATTAGTGCAGGTTAAACGTAGAAAAAAATTCGAAGGCCATACGACGAAGCTATCTCCCGTTCGTCATCAAGCATGCATTGTTCCCTCTCGGAACCACGAGCCTTCTAGTGAGTTGCTCCGGTTCGTTAGGGTGTGTGTCCAAACATTCGTCAAACATGCCAATTTCTTAACCACATCATCTTGGTGGCATGACATTACATCAACCAAGGTTTCACGTGTTTCTGATATTTTTTATTTTTTTGGAATTAAAATGCCATGTCACTCCATGCATTCGTATGCATGTGTCCATGTTGTGAGACAAATATGTTTGAAAATTCCTTCTAATTTACTGCACATGGAATTAACACGCACACAAGTACACAAATATGATTTTTCAAACCGTTTTGGTTAGGCGTTGTATGTAGATCTAGTTCAAATTTGAATTACGGTCATTAAATGGCTAGAAAATTACTTAAATGTCTTTAAGAGGTCAAATAACCCCTAGAATTTTCCAAAATTTCACATTACAGATGTAGTAGTGCACGTTAGACGTAGAGAAAAATTGAAGGCCGTAAGAGGAAGCTATGTCCTGTTCGTCATCAAACATGCATTGTTCCCTCTCGGAACCACGAGCCTTCTAGTGAGTT
Source organism: Triticum aestivum (assembly GCF_018294505.1). Classification (NCBI taxonomy): domain Eukaryota; kingdom Viridiplantae; phylum Streptophyta; class Magnoliopsida; order Poales; family Poaceae; genus Triticum; species Triticum aestivum. The sequence continues at coordinate 477,742,536 of NC_057799.1, forward strand.
GCTCCGGTTTGTGCGGGGTGTGTGTCCAAACTTTCGTCAAGCATGCCAATTTCTTTACCACATCATCTTGGTAGCATGACAAAACATCAACCAAGGTTTCTTGTGTTTCTGATTTTTATTTTTATTTTTTGGAATTAAAATGCCATGTCACTCCATGCATATGTATGCATGTGTCCATGTCGTGAGACAAATATGTTTGAAAATTGCTTCTAATTTACTGCAGATGGAACTAACTTGCACACAAGTACACAAATATGATATTTCAAACCGTTTTGGTTAGGCGTTGCATGTACATGTAGTTCAAATTTGAATTACGGTCATTAAATGGCTAGAAAATCACTTAAATGTCTTTAAAAGGTCAAATAACCCCTAGAATTTTCTAAAATTTCACATTACAGTTGCAGTAGTGCACGTTAGACGTGGAAAAAATTGAAGGCCGTAAGAGGAAGCTATCTCCCGTTCGTCATGAAACATGCATTGTTCCCTCTCGGAACCACGAGCCTTCTAGTGAGTTGCTCCGGTTTGTTAGGGGTGTGTGTCCAAACTTTCGTCAAACATGCCAATTTCTTTACCACATCATCTTGGTGGCATGACATTACATCAACCAAGGTTTCATGTGTTTCTGATTTTTTTATTTTTTGGAATTAAAATGCCATGTCACTCCATGCATACGTATGCATGTGTCCATGTCGTGAGACAAATATGTTTGAAAATTCCTTCTAATTTACTGCACATGGAATTAACTCGCACACAAGTACACAAATATGATTTTTCAAACCGTTTTGGTTAGGCGTTGCATGTATATGTAGTTCAAATTTGAATTACGGTCATTAAATGGCTAGAAAATTACTTAAACAAGATGATACCCCACGCATTGCTGCAGAAATATTTTAACACGCAAAGGTAGAAGTTAGTTAACTTCGCTAACATGTAGGAGTAATATCCCAAAAGGAAATAGTACAAAGATAGTGAAGTATAAGCAAATGGAAATAAAGAGAAATCCTGACAAAGAGAAATTCAAACATGTACTCTGATTAGAGGAAGCAAGAATTTCACACATTGTTCTTATGTATAGCAATTAGGCTTGTAGCTAATCTGGTCTGATATGTGTTTCTTATCTAGGATCCATTGGCCAGCTACCTAGGGTAATTAGTAAAGAACTAATAATGCCTTCATGCATATGTGCGCATGCAAGTACAATACTAATGACGGCATGCACACACTTGTAACAACAGCGACATGCATGCACGCGCAGCGCTCTCGCTGGTGAGGCCGCCGGAGGGCGTCACGTTGCGGAGGGGAGATGCGATGTGACATGAGAGGGACCCGAAAGTGCACTCCTTGGTGAGGCTGACGGAGGGCGTCGTGCTGGATATCCTGGCTCTCGTGCCCGGCATCACCGACGGACCGACCTCTTCTAGTGCGCCGCTGTGCGCAAGCGCTGGCGTGCCCTCATGACCGAGTCGTCCTTCCGGTGCCGCCGTTGGCCGGAGGGTGCGTGCCATTGATCCTCCCTCGTCGGCTTCCTCGCCCCGGAGAGGCACCACAGCGGGGAAGGTCCGCCGTTCCCCGCGGTTTGTCCTCGGACTCAGCCGCCCCCTGCTCGGCTCCTTCGCCCCGGACGCCACTGGCCTCTTCGCCGACTGTGTTGTGCCGCTCACATCGCACCAAACGATCAGAGTGAATATGGAGGGGGAGCCGATGAGAAGAGGAGGTGGAATGCTGGGGATTAGTGCGCTCCCTGGTTGAGCTTAACTACACGGGGAGAGGAAATATTATTGGGAGAAGAGAAACAATGGTTTCCTTGTGGTGCTCTTCGGTTACCCATTAATAATAATTAGAAGAAAGAAAAAGGGAAACCGAAGAGGGTGGGTAAGTGAAGAGGAAGGGAAGGTTTAGTGGTGCGTCACGCTATTGAAAGCTATGAACTAAACGACTGATACACTATTTCAGAAAACTAAACAATTTAAGAAAAGAAAATGCTGACATGGTCCATTCTATGGATGCATGAGATGGGTAAAATGTGGATGACGTGGCTCTGCTGATGTGGATAGTGTGCATGTTAAGATAAATAGGATAGTGGGGATGAACTTCTTAAGTATATATGATGTCTTTGAAAGGTCAAATAACCCCTAGAATTTTCAAAATTTCACATTACAGTTGCAGTAGTGCACGTTAGACGTAGAGAAAAATTGAAGTCCGTAAGAGGAAGCTATCTTCCGTTCGTCATCAAACATGCATTGTTCCCTCTCGGAACCACGAGCCTTATAGTGAGTTGCTCCGGTTTGTGCAGGGTGTGTGTCCAAACTTTCGTCAAACATGCCAATTTCTTTACCACATCATCTTGGTGGCATGACAAAACATCAACCAAGGTTTCTTGTGTTTCTGATTTTTTTTATTTTTTGGAATTAAAATGCCATGTCACTCCATGCATACGTATGCATGTGTCCATGTCGTGAGACAAATATGTTTGAAAATTCCTTCTAATTTACTGCAGATGGAACTAACTCGCACACAAGTACAAAAATATGATTTTTCAAACCGTTTTGGTTAGGCGTTGCATGTAGATGTAGTTCAAATTTGAATTACGGTCATTAAATGGCTTGAAAATCACTTAAATGTCTTTAAAAGGTCAAATAACCCCTATAATTTTCCAAAATTTCACATTACAGTTGCAGTAGTGCACGTTAGACGTAGAAAAAATTGAAGGCCGTAAGAGGAAGCTATCTCCCGTTCGTCATCAAACATGCATTGTTCCCTCTCGGAACCACGAGCCTTCTAGTGAGTTGCTCCGGTTTGTTAGGGGTGTGTGTCCAAACTTTCGTCAAACATGCCAATTTCTTAACCACATCATCTTGGTGGCATGACATTACATCAACCAAGGTTTCATGTGTTTCTGATTTTTTTAATTTTTTGGAATTAAAATGCCATGTCACCCCATGCATACGTATGCATGTGTCCATGTCGTGAGACAAATATGTTTGAAAATTCCTTCTAATTTACTGCACATGGAATTAACTAGCACACAAGTACACAAATATGATTTTTCAAACCGTTTTGGTTAGGCGTTGCATGTAGATGTAGTTCAAATCTAAATTACGGTCATTAAATAGCTAGCAAATTACTTAAATGTCTTTAAAAGGTCAAATAACCCCTAGAATTTTCCAAAATTTCACATTACAGTTGTAGTAGTGCACGTTAGACGTAGAGAAAAATTGAAGGCCATAAGAGGAAGCTATCTCCCGTTCGTCATCAAACATGCATGTTCCCTCTCGGAACCACGAGCCTTCTAGTGAGTTGCTCCGGTTTGTGAGGGGTGTGTGTCCAAACTTTCGTCAAACATGCCAATTTTTTACCACATCATCTTGGTGGCATGACTTTACATCAACCAAGGTTTCATGTGTTTTTGATATTTTTTTAATTTTTTGGAATTGAAATGCGATGTCACTCCATGCTTAATTGTGTCATAGCCGTTAGACCAATATGTTTGAAAATTCCTTCCAATTTACTGCTCATGGAATTAAATCGCACACAAGTACACAAAATATGATTTTTCAAACCGTTATGGTTAGCTGTTGCATGTACCACTGGTGCGCGTCGATCCTAAACAAACGGTTTTTAACCCCTTTCTGCGACGGCATTTGGAACCGTCGCCAAGTGAGTGTGGGCGATAGGGGGGTCCTTCCCACACGACCCAGAAACCGTCAGGGATAGGGCCCCTACAGTACTCCTACTCGTTTCTGCGTGCATTGCCATCAAAGTCGGTATTCTGTGGTGCTACATTTACGATGCGCGGCCCATCGCAAACGGTTCACCGTTAAGAAGATTAGCTAATCGTCGTACGAGTGTCGGACAGGATTACGAAATGTCGGACTGTCATAACATCGTCGTACACGACAACTATCGCACACGCTATTCTGTGGTGCAACGTTTACAATGCATACTTCATCAGAAACAGTTCATGGTTGCGAATCGTGTACGATAAGGCAACTAACACAAACATTTAGTTTGCCCGCACCGGTTGTGATATTGTCTGACATCGCACACGCTCTGCAAACGGCAACTGTGTGCATGCTTGCACACATTTCCTCTCTGTGAACTGTCTCAGATTATGGTGCATATGGCAAACGTTTGTGTTTTACCAACCGTGTGTGCCGTAACAACCTGGAGAGTGTAATTTCACCATAATTTAATTGCTGCTTTTCCAAATTGTACCAGATTTGGATTTGAATGTATGCTACAACTTTATTCAGATCCATCAGTTTCAAACAACCAATGCATTATTCTATTCATAGGTACATATGTTCAAGAATTACATAAGAACCAAATAAAGAATGATGAACCACAGTTGTATACTTGTACTATTAAAGAAGGTAAAGAAAGAAGCGAAATATATTCTGGTTGCTGAACAAGGTGAAGCGGAATGCGCATATTGTGCCCTCCTCCATGCAGAAGGCACACACGACTCTAGTCCAACCCCTTGTGATGGCCGACCGCCCATCCTTCATGGTCTTCATGAAAACATCTAGATAATCATCGTGTTCTGGTAGAAATACTTTAACCTTTGCATGCCCACCAATCATGTAATCTGAGAGGTAATCTTGAGTAAACTACTTTGGCAACCACTGCAAAGGAAAAAGATTCAGACACTGTCATCTAACATAACTCATTATGGGGAGTAAAAAGAAGGCTGCAGAGTTCTTACTTACCATCCTGCAGTTCGTTGTTGTCTTGGATAAAGTGTAAACAAATAGTTTAATTGCCATCTTTGGACCCATTTTACTAAAAATCTTTATCAGCTTCCTCACTTGATACTGGTTCATCGATATCTCATTGCCCCATACGTAGAAAGGGTCCAAACGCGGATCTTTACCAATGACATATGTACCTAAAAGCACCAAGTTAATATTAGAAGCTAAACAGCAATTGCACAATGATGTAGTACAACACTCCATTTGAAATCTCTAAAAAGACAAATATTTAGGAACAGAAGGAGTATCTTATAACATCCAATATACTCACATATTAGATGAATTAACATCTTATATTATGAGCCGGAAGGAGTTTAGTTCATTCTTACAAATTATCGGCTGATTAACTGCTGCTGTATCCATGGGTTATAGTTAGTTTGAGCTAGTTTGGGCTCAAATGGACGTAAAGTATATCTAAACATGAGGGCTAGTTTGAGCTAGTTGCATCTATAACCCACCCAAAAAAACTATCCAACCCAAGAGGTGCTAATTGGAGCTAGTTCTCCTAGTGCATTTATTGTCAATCTAAGCCTGCCATCCAAACAACTCTTTGGATGGAAGTTCAGGGTTAGTAATGAGCTAGAAACTAACTTTAACCTCTAGCTAAGTTGAGTATCCAAAAAGGGCTGTGTTGTTGCTATTGCTGTTGCTGCTCTTCTACGTATATCTAGACATCATTAGAACATTAATGTAACACTCTTCCTTGTTGCTATGTAGCCTACGATTGCATATTTAGACATTAAGTACTGTGCATGTTGCTATGTAGCCTAAGATATATTACATATGGCCCTAGTTAACCTAACGAAAATTGGGTTGCAGATATATTCAGTTAAAAGTCCGATTCACCGATTAGTCCCTTATCAGCCGCGGCCTATATGGTACGAGCTACCGATATCCTGAATAGTGAGCAGATATAAGCCATGGGATGAAACTAACCTCGATGGAAAACATCAGTCATTCCCAAAATTGTCCTGTGTAGGTACATCGAGAAGCATGTTAAGCACAACAGGCTAAACATCAACCAAAATTATACATGGAAGACAAAATAATCTCCAAAATATAGCTTCAGTGTGCATGTTTAAGCACACTAGTAAAGCAAAACAAGTAGAAAGGTGTGCTAACTGCAACAGGGCTAACATTTAACAACAAGCAAACATAGTCATTCAAACTGGTATTGTGCCGGTCTAAGTACATTGGTTATGGTTAAATAAAAATGGAAAGGCGTGTTAACTACAGGATGCAGCAACCAAATGTAGTCATTCATAGTGGTATTGTTGAAACTGGTACTGATGAAATTGAACTACACAGTTCATACTTGCACATATATAACATCACGTTGTGAATAACTGGAATAAACAAGGCATACTACGAACAACCAAAGATAGCATTTGAAACTAAACATATGCTAACTACAAACAACCGAACAATCAAAAAAACTTTAAAAGAGGCATATGCTAGCTATAACAGGCTTAACAGCAAGCAAATATATGCATTCCTATCGGTATGTTTAAAACTAGATTGATGAAATGTATTGCACAGTAAATAATTGCACATATAGAGCATCACATTGTGAACAACTAAAATACACAAATCATGCGTTTCCTCACTTGACACAGATGGGCTCGTTCCCGTGGGAAGAGCACGGACCCTGGATACGCTCCATGTTGTTGCAGATGGGCTCCTTCCCCTTGGAAGAGCACGTCTGTAGGGTGCCCTCCCTGATATCACAGACGGGCGCTCACTACAAAAAAAGACACATCCGTGACATTTTGGGCCGAACGAATTTTTTCTGTCATACATATGACACTTCTATGACGATAATTGGGACAAAACCCGGTATCATCATAGATGTGGTGGGCTCCTACTTCTATGACAAAAAATCATGACAGAAAATGGGCTTTTCGTCCTGGGCGGGCCGGAGACGCAGCTGCATGACATTCTTTGGGCCGTCCATGACGGAAAAAACCGTGGTAGAAGCGAGGGCGAGGAAAATTTCGGGGAGTTCCCGGTTACGGTGGGAGGTCGGGGGCCGAGCGATGCGCGTTTCTCTCATACACGTACGCGCGTGTGTGCGAGGCGTTGGCTCTAACTGAACCCGAGCGAGGCGTTGGGCTCTAACTGAACCCGAGCGAATTCACTGCACGCTACGCGTTACTGAACCCGAGCGATCGATCGATGGCTGTTAACTGAACCCGATCGAGTGATTCCTTCGCTACTGCTGCTAACTGAAGCCGATCGATGCTGCCTCTGGGATGAACAGTGAGCGCTGCGGGGGGGGGGGGGTTGGATGAACAGTGAGCGGTGGCGTTGCCTCTGGATGAACAGGACCCCGTGGTGTGGTGGAGGGCTGGATGAACAGTAGACGGTGGAGGGGTGCCCGTGGAGGGGTGGTTGAACAGGACCCCGTGGTGTGGAGGGCTGGATGAACAGTAGACGGTGGAGGGGTGCCCGTGGAGGGGTGGCTGAACAGGACCCCGTGGTGTGGAGGGCTGGATGAACAGTAGACGGTGGAGGGGTGCCCATGGAGGGGTGGTTGAACAGTAGCCGGTGGAGTAGCGCGCGGTGGAGGCTGGATGAACAGGAGCCCGTGGAGGCTGGAGGAGGTCGACGGTGGAGATGAACAGTATCCCATGGAGTCCCGTTTTGCGGTACGTCACACCCCTCCCGATGAACAGGACCCCCGTTTCGACCGTAGGAGGTCCGTTTCGTCCATTTTGCGGTACGCCACACCCCTCCCGATCAACAAGACCCCCGTTTCGACCGTAGGAGGTCCGTTTCGTCCGTTTTGCGGTACGCCACACCCTTTCCGATCAACAGGACCCCCGTTTCGATCATAGGAGGTCCGTTTCCTCCGTTTTGCGGTACGCCAAACCCCTCCCGATCAATAGGACCCCGTTCCGAACGTAGGAGGTCTGTTTCCTTCGTTGTGCGGTACGCCAGGCCTCGTTTCCATCGCCTGTTCCGTCCAAGCCCTCCCGATGAACACGACCACGCATTCCGTTCCGACCCAGCCGGTTGGCTCCCACGCGTTCCATTGCCTCCCGATGAACACGACGCATTCCTTTGCCTCCCCATGAACACGAGGCATTCTGTTGCCTCCCCATGAACACGACGACGATGATGTTTCTCCGTTCCGACCCAGCCATGTACACGAGCCCTGGCCGTACGTATGCGCGAGTAGGCGTTCGAGACCCCGCCCGTACGTACACATACGTGGCCATATTTTCTTTCTTGCACCCTGGCCGCGATACGTACGTGTACATGCTACGTGCGCGCCTCTACTACGACACGTACGCGCCTCTACTATGACACGTGCGCGCCTCTACATCCACCAGTATATATGTACATACACGTTCGTGACCAGAATGACAATGCTACGTACGCTTCGACCAGGTGGGTCCCGACTGTCAGGCACTTCCTTGCGTGCGAAGATGTAGCTGGTGGGTCCCAGCAGTCAGGGGGGCGAATCGTTTTGTTTTTTTTGCCCGGACGCACTTCCTTGCGTGCGAAGGTGTAGCTAGTGGGTCCCAGCAGTCAGGGGGAAACGTTTTTTTCGCGAAATACGGTGGCCCGTCCGGTGGGTCCCCGCTGTCAGGTGGAGGAATAATTATTTTGCGCGTAATAAGGAGGCACTTCCTTGCTGCGGCCGTGGACCCAGCTGTCAGCGTCTCCACGCACAGTACTCTTCCGATGGAAGTCGGTCGTTGACCACATTGACCACGCCGCGCCGAGAGCACCACGGCGGTGGACGATGGCGAGGCCTAGGAAGGGGACGACACGGAGGCAGGGAAGACTCGGCAGTTGTTTCCCCACGGGAGGGGAGTACGACTGTACGAGGGTTTACTGGTTCGTCTGCCGTCGCCGGAGAATAACAGCAGGTGTGGGTGAGTAGAGGGATGGCTAGGCCAGCGATGGGAGTACGGTGGGGCGGTGAGGCCTGCGCGGCAGCACAGCCGGCCGCGGGGAGGAGGGAGCAGGCAGTCCCGCCGGTGCTTGTTTGAGCGGCTGGAGCAGGAAGAGCAGAGATTGAAGAAGCACGACGGCCGTTGGATGGACATCCAACAGTCAGTGCTTGTGCGTCAACCTTTTTTTAGGAAAGCCTCAAATCTGTGGAAAATAGCAGACAGCCCATCTGCCATTATTTCTAATAATTTATTGCCCATTTGCTAATTCTTGAGGTTTTTTTGGAGCCCATATTCTTTTTGTTAGCATTACAGCCCATATTGTGGCCACGGTTAAAAAATTATACGAAGTTTTGCATATTTCGGTGCGGTCCGAACTGTTTTTAATCCTGAAATTTCGACTCACATTCAAACTGATTTTAAAACTAAATGTATATCAATATAAAATCCAACAAATTCTCCACGCATAAAAATAAATGTAATTTAAAATCTTGAAATGAAAAAAAAGATATTTGAAACTAATTGCCGGTTTGATTTGTTTTGAAAATGTACAGCCCATTTCTCATTACTGATGGGCCATTTTCTCGGCCAGCCGAATGAAAGCTCTCCTCATCTTGAAAGATTTGCAGCACAACAGGCCTGACAAAGCGACTTACTTGGCAAATCACAAAAAAACTGGGGTGTGGCCGTGGACCCAGCTGTCAGCCTCTCCACGTACAGTACTCTTCCGATGGAAGTCGTTCCTTGACCACGTTGACCATGCCGCGCGGAGAGCACCACGACGGTGGATGACGGCGAGGCCTAGGAAGGGGACGACGCGGAGCCGGGGAAGACGCGGTAGTGGAAGCCCGCACGGAGAGGAGTACGAGGGTTCACTGGTTCAGCTGCGATGTGAGGCTGCCGTCGCCGCAGGGCCTGGCTAGCGGTGGGAATAGTAGGGGGCGGTGAGGCCTCTATGGCAGCATAGCCGGCCATGGGAGGCAGGAGCATGCGGCACGACCGGCGCTGCTTTGGGCGGTTGGAGCAAGAAGACCAGAGGTTGAAGAAGCACTACGGCCGTTGGATGGACATCGTATGGTCACTGAAGCTAGAATCGTTCATATTGACTAAGTTGACAAAGCCCTTCGTCCCCGTCAACTTAGTAGGCCCACAAGTCAGCCTCCCACCAAGGTGGGTCCCAGCTAGCCGGGGGAGTATTCATTTTTTTTGTGCGTAATAAGGAGGCACTTCCGGTGGGTCCGAGCTGACAGCGGAGGGAACGTGTTTTTCACGAAATACAGTGGCCCGTCCGGTGGGTCCCAGCAGTCAGGGGGAAACGATTTTTTTCGCAAAATACTGGTGGCCCGTCCGGTGGGTCCCCGCTGTCAGGTGGAGGAATAATTATTTTCCACGTAATAAGGAGGCACTTCCTTGCGGCTGCCGTGGACCCAGCTGTCAGCCTCTCCACGTACAGTCCACGTCCGATGGAAGTCGTTCCTTGACCATGTTGACCACGCCGCGCCGAGAGCACCAGGGCGGTGGACGACGGCGAGGCCTAGGAAGGGGACGACGCGGAGCCGGGGAAGACGCGGCAGTGGATGCACACGCGGAGAGGAGTACGAGGGTTCACTGGTTCGGCTGCGCTGCCGTCGCCGCAGAATAACAGGGGGTGTGGGTGAGTGGAGGGATGGCCTGGCCAGCGGTGGGAGTAGTAGGGGGCGGTGAGGCCTCCGCGGCAGCACAGCCGGCCACGGGAGGCAGGAGCAGGCGGCACGACCGGCGCTGCTTTGGGCGGCTGGAGCAAGAAGACCAGAGGTTGAAGAAGCACGACGACCGTTGGATGGACATCGTACGGTCACTGCAGCTAGAATCGTTTATATTGACTAAGTTGACAAAGCCCTTGGTACGTCAACTTAGTAGGCCCACAGGTCAGCTTCCGAAACGGTGCGCCCCAGATGTCAGGGGGAGGAATCATTTTTTGGGCGGGTGAAGCTAGAATATCCGAGATTGAAGAAGAAGCACGGCATCCGTTGGATGGACATCCAACGGCCACTGCTGCTAGAACCGTGTGTTGACTATAAGTTGACAAAGCCTTGCATACGCGTCAACTCTGTTTTTTAGGGGACGCGTCAACTTAGTAAGGCCAGAAGTGTGTGGCAGAGAACTTATAGCCCATTTGAGATTTGTAAGAATGTGTAGCCCATTTTTGAATTCTAATGGAATTTACTACAGCCCATTTACAGTTTGTTAAAAGTACAGCCCATTTCAACCAACCGTTCAAAACAGAATTCAATAAAATTTCCCACATTTTGATGGGATCCGAAATATTTTTATCCCGAAATTTCTAGTCAGATTAAATACAATTTCAATATAAATTTATATTACGTAAAAATCCAAAGAAACATTGCGCTCGCAACAATTAATGAAATTAAAATTTTCAATATCCAAAAATAATATTTTATAAAGTAATCACGTGTTTGGTGCATTTTTTTTATAGTTACTGCCCAGTTTTTATAATTACATCCCATTTATTATTTCTTAAAGCCCATTTTCTTGTTAAGCCTAATGCATCCCTCCTAGGAAAGATTTGCAGCCCAGCGGGGCGGAGAATAACAACTTGACCTTGCCTGGGTATTCCTAAAAAAAAGTATAGCTGGGCTAGCCATTTTTAGCTTGACAAAAATTTATATCTGGGCTGGATATCTGGCCTGGGCTAGACGGGCCACAACCCGCCCAGTTAATACCTGCAGCGATGTTTTCGTTGTTGTTCAGAGGAGAAAAATTAATATCTGGGCTAAACATCGAAAAACTCTGCAGTGCTCACACCTCAAAAACACAAATACTGCTCGAGCTGCTTGGTCCCAGCTGTCGGCCGCTTCTTGTGCAATTCTCTCGTTTATTGACTACTACATAGGTTGACAATGGTTTGGGACCGTGATGTCAGGAAACCAGGAGGAAGCAAAATAAATTATAGTTATATATATATATAATAATGAGGCACTTGCGTACGTGAGGCTATGGACCTGGTCGGTCCCCATTGTCATCCTCTCCAAGTAAAGTCATCTCCTCGCCCGCGCGCGCTTTCCGCGCGAAACAGTCAGCGCCGCCCGCCCCGTTTCCCGGTGCAGGCGATTGCTCCGCCTTCAAACGACACAAGTGCCGTCCGTCCGTCCATCTGCCGCCCACATTAATGATACGCGGTTGCCGAGGCGGCTACTCCGGCGCCACACGTCCGTCCCTCCGCCCGCCCACCATTGCTATATAAACTGCTGCGCCGGCCATAGCCGCAGTCATCCGCATTCGTTCCCTTTCTCCTGTCCACACCACTACTGCCCACCATGGCTTCCTCGCGCTCCAGCGCTCTTCAGGACGGGCGGACGACGGACCACAAGGAGATGGCAGCCATTGCTGCCGACCGGCTGGCCGGCAGGCAGCCGGAGGACGATGACGTCCCAATGGAGAACATGGTAGTCGACGATCCGGCGCCAACCCCCTCCTCCGCGCCATCCTCGCCGGTGCATTGCACCATGACCATCGGCGAGGCCCGTGCCCAATATATGGACAGGGTGAGGCAGATGCGTGAGGAGCAGTTTCGGGAGGCGCAGGCCGACGCCGCCTAGAACCACCATCTCCTCCAGGAGCACCTGCAGGCAGAGGAGCAGATCGCCGCGGAGCGGGCGGTGCAGGAGGCGCTGCTCGACTCGTACCGCTCCGCCCGCAAGGGCCGCCTTGAGCGCTGGCGGTAACGCTTGCGGGTGGCGGAGGCTGCGGCCGCCTACAAAGAGGCTAGCAAAGAGGGCGATGAAGCGGGCGAGGCGCTGTTTGGCGAGACCGAGGACGAGGCAGAGGACAATCCCGGCTCCAACGAGTCCCCGCTCCGCTGGCGTCGAGGAGGCCCTGCTCCGCCGAGGCCCCGCGGCGCCAACAACGAGGCAGAGGACACCGCCGGCTCCGCCGAGGCCCCGCCCCGCCAACAACGAGGTAGAGGACATCGCCGGCTTAGCCGAGGCCCCACCGTACCGGCAATGTGGGGGAGGATTTCTACCGCTCCGCTGAGGCGCCGCCCGCCGGCAACGAGACAGTGGACATCGCCGGCTCTGCCGAGGCCCCGCCCCGCTGCCAACGAGGCCGCGCCACACAGAAAACGAGGAAGAGTAGAACACGGTAGGTCGCCGCCGCTCAGGTCCAAGTAAGGCCACCGCTGCTACCCTCCGGTTGAAGCCAAGCTAGGCGGGTTGACCATTGACGGCCGGTTAGCTTCTTGGCGGCGACGCGGAGTCGGAGAGCAGCGCTGGAGAAGAACGCTACTTCTACTTAACTGCTGGTGCAGTTGGCTGACTGACACGTGGGCCCAACAGGCCACATGTCAATTACACAACTGCATATGCAGTTAAGTCATTGAAGCTTCTGTTCGGCTCAGCGGGACACAGGTGGGTAGCTTCGGTTAATTAATTATACCTCCAATGCACCCCTTTTTATTTGAAGAATGTATGAAATGTAATGAAATCCGGCATGTTTATATGAAATCCGACCGTGTATGAATGAATTTATTTCGATTAGTTTGAATTCCTGTATCACTGGCATTGGATGAACATGCAAAACAATACGTACTAGCATTATTCCCAGGGTGATCACCTCGTTTGCAGCAGTTTCACATGTACTCCCTCCGGTCCTTTCTAGTCTGCATACAAGTTTTGTCTGCAGTCAAAGTATCTCTACTTTGACCAATCTTATACAAAAAAGTATGCACTTTCACAATGTGTGAAGTAAAAAGGAACAGAAGGAGTACAAAGAGTTTGAGCAGCTTTTTAGCGTTTCTGTACATTGCAATCAAACACACAGGCCTGGCAATTCATAGAGAACATTCAAAACAATCGATGATTATGCATCTCAGCTACTCACATGTCAGAGGCAATATTTACTTCACAACTAAAGAATAAATAAAAAATTGATCGACGCTGCTGACAGCAAATGGCGTCCCATTCGAAAATATCAAACGGATGTCTTGCTAAAATCAATGAGAAAAATTTGACAAGTTGTCCCATTCCAAAATATCAAATGCCTACGATTGTGGAATGGGCAGGGTTTACCATTAGTTCGGACATTGATATGGCACCTCATGCTAAATAAACCAGTTGTTCTTTTTGTGCAGTTCCACCAAAATCAACCAAATTCGCGCGTAGCTTGTATGATTTCGCCCTTATATGTTGCAATACCTTGAACTTATCGGCACCTCCTTTCTTGTGGTGGAAATGCATGATTCGATGTATTCATGAACATTTTGTGCAGTTCCCATTGAAACCAAGCTGAGCACCCCTGTTTGCACAAATACAAAAAAGTGATTAGTATAAAGCAAACTGTACTATGAATTGACAGTTTCAACAGGCACATACATGGTCCATGTAGAGCACACTTTTTAAAAAATGGAACTCACCAGAAAGAATCCTAGAACAACATTGTACTCGCGCATCACAGCAAAAAAATGGAGATTTGTCAGTCCTTCTGAGCTGAAGTTAGTTTGGTCTTGTGGGGAGTAATGCAACCATCCTTCAACTTCTCCTTCTGATGAGAAGATAGACAGGCTTCTTCATCCTGGCATAATCGGAACTAGTCACTTCACGTACTCCATATTCTTCTTTAGAGGAAGATGATCCTGTTGTGCAAAGACAAGAGGACTACTAAATGCTAACATCCCTGTTCGCTAAAAAAAAAGGAAAGGAAATATTTAAAACAACACAGATGAAGCACTTCTCAAGGACAATACCACGTTTTCATGACAATATCTAAACAGTAGCACAACACCAATAGAGATGACAAAGCTCAATCATATGGATGAAATCAGTGGGCGAGTACCAACCTTTGTCAGGAGGCTTATTGTGTAGAGCATACAGATGAAGCACTTCTCCGGAACCATCTGTTGCTATCTACGGTGGTGGCCATGCTAACTATATACTCCTCGATTAATTTAATGTTTCCAACATCTTCTTGTGCAGTTCCACTAAAATATATGGTATCTTCAAAGAAGATCCCTGTTTGCACAAGTAGAGATAATTACATATTACATTAAGAGTGGCATCAAATCAGTGGCAAAACAATTGCTCGTTCCAGCCATAGCAATAAATTAAGATGCAAAACTATATCATTACTTGTGTCATCACAGTTTCAGTGCTTCATTACAGCACCGGGAGTTGATTTTTGTTTTTCTTCCGCTTGTTCTTCCCCTTCATCACTTGGTTCAATAACAGACAAGCTTCGCCTTCAATGTAAGATTTGGCATGTCAATTAGGAAGCACAAGTATAGTATTAAACTTAATTTTCTGATGAAAGTGGCAAAATACAGGCCAGCAGTTGTGAAATATCCTTATCTTACCTCAATGGGATATTACGGTGCACATACAGATTGGAAGTCTTGTCTCCATTTGTGCAGTTCACTAAAATCAAGCAACATTATCGTACAAGTAGTACAACATATGAAAGCACACTGCAGAATCATGTGAAAGAAGGCTAGTACTGACCTCTCATGATGCGGAATTCAAACAACTCACAAGAAGAAGATCTGAACCAAATTCTCCTTAACGGATAGGAAGTAAGATCTCCTCTTGTGCAGTTCCACTAAGATCAAGCAATCAAGCAACGTTGTCGGTGTGACATTTTGGTTGAACTGCACAAAACACTCTTAAAACAAAAGTGTTTTGTGCAGTGCAACAAAAGGTCACAATGGCAACGAGGTGAAGTAGATAACCCTGTTTACACAGAGGTGCAAAGGAAACAATTAGTGGTCAATAACGGTGGATGACACAGAAGCCAACAAAAAGAAGCATCTACCTTATCTAAATGGGAAAGAAAGCAAGACAGTAGCATTTCTCAAACAGTGACATTGATTAATATTAACATAGAGATTATATTAAGAATAAAATTCGTTAAACCTGTAATTTGCTTTTCACTGTGGCATTGCATCAATTTTCCAGCGGCATTATTAGAGGGTGTTTGCTTACAGGGACATTTTGGTGTAGGGACTAAAAAAACTCCGTGTCAGTCCCATCTAAACCAAACAGGAGGGACTTTTAGGGACTAAAAGTGGGCATTTGGGACTAAAGAAAGAAGACCCCGAGGGAGTCTTTTTGGGACTTTTTCCAACAGTTGCCCCTGCCACGCATCGCACCTTGTCTCTATTAGTTCATTACTAGGGGTAACATGGTCTTTTAGCATGTCTTTTAGTAACCTCTAGTCCATGTTTAGTCCCTGGAACCAAGCAGGTAGGGACTAGGGAGTTTTTAACCAAACAGGGCCTTAGATTAACAACAGCTAATGAGTTGCACGGGACAGTGGACGCACCAGCACCATGTGCATCTACCGATGTACTATGGTCATGCACAGTCTGTTGCAACAAAGAACAAACAACCAAGGAGCATATTTGTGTTGTTCCCAGTTTTGTTATCTTTAGACACCTTTCCCTATGTGAGCGCAGCAAATCTAGTCCTGCTCAAACTCTACAGCCTTGTCCCTTCCTTTCCTTTTTGAACTAGTACTTTCGCCCCTTCCTTTCCTCTTTGAACCACGTCCTAGATTTATGCGATACAACTTTCCCCACTACTTTGCCTTATTCCTTTCCTCTTTGAACCACGTCCTAGATTCATGCTATACAACTTTCCCCCTTCATTTCCTCTTTGAACCACGTCCTAGATTCATGCTATATACAACTTTTCCCACTACTTTCCCCCACTCTTTTCCTCTTTGAACCACGTCCTAGATTCATGGTATACATGCAGCTAGAGCAATGCATGTGGAGTAAGTAAATTATACCTTAAGGTTCTTGGGACGTGGTTCGGTGGGCGACGGGATGGCGGCGAAGAAGAAGGGGTCGGAGGCCCTCCCGCGCCGCCGCTGGGTGGAAAGTGAACAGCTGCGCCGGTAGTCCCTCGCCGACGGCGACAACGTTAAGCCTCCTTCCCTTCCCGGCAGACGGATCCTGCCGGCTCTTTGAGCAGTAGTGAGGGGAGAGAGAGGCCAACGAAGTCTTGTTTAGATCTGGAGAGGGCGAGAGAGTGTGAAGAGAGCAACTACAAGCGCTGAGGCTCCAGCGGGAGAGGGCAAGAGAGTGTGAAGAGAGCAACTACAAGCGCTGAGGCTCCAGCGTGTATATATATACTGGAGAGAGAGTGTGAAGCGTGCAAACCCTGAAAAACATTTTGACCAGTCAAAGAATCCACCCGAGACCTCAAGTTTGATGAGCGAACAGGCTAACCAGCTACACAACCCTCCCGTTATGTTCAATGAGAGGGAAATAACTTTTTTACATTCCTGCATTCGTGTGACAAGCATGCCGTGTTTTTTTGTGTGTGTGGGAGTCATTGGGATTTCAATCATAATCGTGTCATGTGGCTTTGGTGGTAAGACTATCCACAGTGGTGCAGAAATAATGCAGCCTTAGTCACCTTACCTCTCTCCACGTAGTACGTTGGGTCCCACCAGTTAGAGGGTGAAACAAACAAATTAATAAGAAAAATTAAAAGCGCCAGCGGTGTATCTTACCTCACACATCTCGCTACTGCTCGGGAACACTGTCCAATTGATCCCTCTGTTCGCTCACGTACTATTTTAAGTGAATCCTTATTATAACATGCACACAAATTTTGGGCACTTGTATTCGACTTAAGTAGTGTGCCACCGTATCTCGTTACTTACTACTCCCTCCGTCTAGGTGTAATAAGTCACGTTAGAAGGTGCAACGGGACCAAGGTGCGTGCGTGTGCGTACGCGCGCGCGCGTGTGTGTGTGTTTAACAGCATGTGTGTGTTAGAGAGAGCGACAGATTGACCTACTCCTACAGAGAGATGTTGTGTAGTGTAGTACGATTTTAGCCGCGAGAGTCGGTGCATCCTCTCGTTTCCGGGCGTGTCCGGTAGGGACATGTGGACAGCTGCCACGCCCGCTCCTGACCAGCCTGGCCCACCCAAAGCCCCTCCATCGCTCGCGCGCGCTTCCCGCCCGAAACGGTTAGCGCCGCTCCAAAGAATCGGTGCCGCATTCATGCCCGGGTAGAGAGGACACGACCTCTCACTGGCGCAAGAGTGATGGTTGCTTTGTCCGTCCAACTTACTGCTGGGTCTATGTGATTTGACGGCTCATTGGTCTTTATTACTGAGGTGGTAGGACTGCTGGATGTCCCATGCTTTCGGCGAAAGGAGGTACTACTACTAGATTACAATTTTCTCCATTCTTACAGCGGAGGCGTGCTAGATAATTTGTAATGAGCAAGTAACGATACTAGCAAAAAAAGTGCAGCAAGGTAGCCCAATCCTTTTGAGGCAAAGGACAGGCCAAAACGGTGTCTTATGATAAGCAAAGCATTCTTGAGGGTACACGAGATTCTCATCTAGTCACTTTCATCATGTTGGTTTAATTCGTGTTCGGTACTTTAATTTGGTATGTGGTTGGACCGGTGCTTAGGTGCTGTTCTTAATTGAACAAACCTCCTACTTATGATTAACCCTCCCGCAAGAATCCGCAACTACGAGAAAAGTATTAAGAATAAATTCTAACCATAGCATTAAACTTTTGGATCCAATCGGTCCCTTACGGAATAGCGCATAAACTGGGGTTTAAGCTTTTGTCACTCTCGCAACCCATCATCTAATTGCTACTCCATAATGCATTCCCTTAGGCCCAAATATGGTGAAGTGTCATGTAGTCGACGTTCACATGACACCACTAAGGGAATCACAACATACATACTATCAAAATATCAAACACAAATCAAGTTCACATGATTACTTGCAACATGATTTCTCCCGTGACCTCAAGAACAAAAGTAACTACTCACAAATGATGAACATGCTCATAATCAGAGCGGTATTAAATAGCATATTGGATCTGAACATATAATCTTCCACCAAATAAACCATATAGTAATCAACTACAAGATGTAATCAACACTACTAGTCACCCACAAGCACCAATCTATAGTTCCGATAACAAGATTGACCACAAGAGATGAAGTAGGGTTTGAGATGAGATGGTGCTGTTTAATATGTTGATGGAGATTGCCCTCCCAAAGATGGGAGAGTTGTTGGTGATGATGATGACGATGATTTCCCCCTCCGGGAGGGAAGTCCCCCTGTCGGAATCGCTCCGCCAGAGGGCAAAAGTGCTCCTGCCCAAGTTCCGCCTCGAGACGGCGGCGCTCCATCCCGAAAGTCCTCCCCTTATTTTTTCTAGGTCAAAATGACCTATATGCCAGAAGATGGGCACCGGAGGTGGGCCTGGGTGAGCACAATCCACCAGGGCGCGCCTGGGCTCCCTAGCGCGCCCAGGTGGGTTGTGGCCACCTGGTGGGCACCCTCTGGTAGTTATTTGCTCCAATATTCATCATATATTTGATAAAAAAATCTTCATGAAGTTTCAGCTTGTTTGGAGTTGTGCAGAATAGGTGGCCTGACGTAGCTTTTCTAGGTCCAGATTTCCAGCTGTCAGAATTCTCCCTCTTTGTGTGTACCTAGTAAATTATGAGAGAAAAGGCATTAGAATTACTCCAAAAAGCAATATTATGCATATAAACATCATAATAACAATAAGGAAACATGATGCAAAATGGATGAATCAACTCCCCCAAGCTTAGACCTCACTTGTCCTCCAGCGAAAAACCGAAATCGAAAAACATGTCCACTGATACGTCCATTTTGAATCATGCTTTTATATCGATATTTATTGCATTATGGGCTGTTATTACACATTATGTCACAATACTTATGCCTATTCTCTCTTATTTTACAAGGTTTACATAAGGAGGGAGAATGCCGACAGCTGAAATTCTGGGCTGGAAAAGGAGCAAATATTAGAGACCTATTCTGCACAACTCCAAAAGTCCTGAAACTCCACGAAAGTTATTTTTGGAAATAATAAAAAATATTGAGTGCAAGAAATACCAGAGGGGGCGCACACCCTGGCCACGAGGGTGGGGGGCGCGCCCCCTGCCTCGTGGGCCCCCTGTTGGCCCTCCGGTGCCCATCTTCTGCTATATGAGGTCTTTCGTCCAAAGAAAAATCATCAGCAAGCTTTCGGGACGAGACTCCGCCGCCACGAGGCGGAACCTTGGCGGAACCAATCTAGGGCTCTGGCGGAGCTGTTCTGCCGGGGACACTTCCCTCCGGGAGGGGGAAATCATCGCCATCGTCATCACCAATGCTCCTCTCATCGGGAGAGGGACAATCTCCATCAACATCTTCACCAGCACCATCTCATCTAAAACCCTAGTTCATCTCTTGTATCCAATTCTTGTCTCTAAGTCTGGGATTGGTACCTGTAGGTTGCTAGTAGTGTTGATTACTCCTTGTAGTTGATGCTAGTTGGTTTATTTTGTGGAAGATCATATGTTCAGATCCTATATGCATATTAATACCCCTCTGATTATGAACATGAATATGCTTTGTGAGTAGTTACGTTTGTTCCTGAGGACATGGGAGAAGTCTTGCTATTAGTAGTCATGTGAATTTGGTATTCGTTCGATATTTTGATGAGATGTATGTTGTCTCTCCTCTAGTGGTGTTATGTGAACGTCGACTACATGACACTTCACCATTTTTGGGCCTAGAGGAAGGCATTGGGAAGTAATAAGTAGATGATGGGTTGCTAGAGTGACAGAAGCTTAAACCCTAGTTTATGCGTTGCTTCGTAAGGGGCTGATTTGGATCCACTTGTTTCATGCTATGGTTAGGTTTACCTTAATACTTCTTTTGTAGTTGCGGATGCTTGCAATAGGGTTAATCATAAGTGGGATGCTTGTCCAAGTAAGGACAGCACCCAAGCACCGGTCCACCCACATATCAAATTATCAATGTACCGTACGCGAATCATATGAACGTGATGAAAACTAGCTTGACGATAATTCCCATGTGTCCTCGGGAGCACTTTTCTCTATGTAAGAGTTTGTTCAGGCTTTTCCTTTGCTACAAAAAGGATTGGGCCACCTTGCTGCACTTTATTTACTTTTGTTACTTGTTAGCTCGTTACAAATTATCTTATCACAAAACTATCTGTTACCTATAATTTCAGTGCTTGCAGAGAATACCTTGCTGAAAACCGCTTATCATTTCCTTCTGCTCCTCGTTGGGTTCGACACTCTTACTTATCGAAAGGACTACGATAGATCCCCTATACTTGTGGGTCATCAAGACTCTTTTCTGGCGCCATTGCCGGGGACTGAAGCGCCTTTGGTAGGTGGAATTTGGTAAGGAAAAATTTATATAGTGTGCTGAAATTTACTGTCACTTGTTACTATGGAAAGTAATCCTCTGAGGGGCTTGTTCGGGGTATCTTCACCCCGACCAGTAGAGCAAAGAGTTGCTCCTCAACCTACTGAACCTACTGAAAATGAAAATGTCTACTTTGAGATTCCTTCGGGTATGATAGAAAAACTGCTAGCTAATCCTTTTGCAGGAGACGGAACAATGCATCCTGATGAGCACCTAATATATGTGGATGAAGTTTGTGGATTATTTAAGCTTGCAGGTGTGCCCGATGATGTTATTAAGAAGAAGGTCTTCCCTTTATCTTTGAAGGGAGATGCATTGACATGGTATAGGCTATGTGATGATATGGGATCATGGAACTACAAACGTTTGAAATTGGAATTTCATCAGAAGTTTTATCCTATGCATCTTGTTCATCGTGATCGCAATTATATATATAATTTTGGCCTCGCGAAGGAGAAAGCATCGCTCAAGCTTGGGGGAGGCTTAAATCAATGTTATATTCATGCCCCAATCATGAACTCCCAAGAGAAATAATTATTCAAAAATTTTATGCTCGGCTTTCTGATAACAATCGCACCATGCTCGATACTTCTTGTGCTGGCTCTTTTATGATGAAGACTATTGAATTCAAATTGGATTTATTGGAAAGAATTCAACGCAACTCTGAAGATTGGGACCTCGACGAAGGTAAGGAGTCAGGTATGACACCTAAGTTTGATTGTGTTAAATCTTTTATGGATACCGATGTTTTCCATAAATTTAGCAATAAATATGGACTTGACTCTGAGATGGTAGCTTCCTTTTGTGAATCTTTTGCTACTCATGTTGATCTCCCTAAAGAGAAGTGGTTTAAATATCATCCTCCCATAGAAGTAAAAGTAGCTGCACCTATTAAAGTTGAAGAAAAGACTATCACTTATAACGATCCTATTGTTCCTACTGTTTATGTTGAGAAACCACCTTTTCGTGTTAGGATAAAAGATCATGCTAAAGCTTCAACTGTGGTTCGTAAAAGCAATATTAGAACCTATACACCTCCTGAGCAAGTTAAAGTTGAACCTAATATTGCTATTGTTAAAGATCTCTTGTCTGATAATATTGATGGGCATGTTATTCATTTCTGTAATGAAACTGCTAGAATTGCCAAACCTTGTGCTAAAGATAAACATAGACCTGTGGTAGGCAGGCCTGTTATTTCTGTTAAAATAGGAGATCATTGTTATCATGGCTTATGTGATATGGGTGCTAGTGCTAGTGCTATACCTCATGACTTATACAAAGAAATTATGCATGATATTGCACGTACTGAGATAGAAGATATTGATGTTACCATTAAGCTTGCCAATAGAGATACCATATCACCCATTGGAATTGTTAGAGATATTGAAGTCTTGTGTGGGAAAACTAAATATCCTGCTGATTTTCTTGTTCTTGGTTCCCCACAAGATAGCTTTTGTCCCATTATTTTTGGTAGACCCTTCTTGAACACAGTTAATGCTAAGATAGACTGTGAAAAGGATGTTGTTACTATTGGTCTAGGTGATATGTCTCATGAGTTCAACTTTTCTAAATTTCGTAGACAACACCGTGAAGAGGAATTGCCTAGTAAAGATGAAATTATTGGTCATGCTTCTATTGCCGTACCTCCTAGTGATCCTTTAGAACAATATTTGCTAGACCATGAAAATGATATGTTTATGAATGAAAGAAGGGAAATAGATGAAGTATTCTTTAAACAGGAACCCATCCTGAAACACAATTTGCCTGTTGAAATCCTAGGGGATCCTCCTCCACCCAAGGGTGATCCCGTGTTTGAGCTCAAACCGTTACCTGATACTCTTAAATATGCTTTTCTTGATGAGAAAAAGATATATCCTGTTATTATTAGTGCTAACCTTTCAGAGCATGAAGAAGAGAGATTATTGAAAACTCTGAAGAAGCACCGCGCTGCTATTGGGTATACTCTTGATGATCTTAAGGGCATTAGTCCCACTCTATGCCAACACAAAATAAATTTGGAGAAAGATGCCAAACCAGTTCGTGATCACCAACGACGGTTGAATCCTAAGATGAAAGAAGTGGTAAGAAAGGAAATACTAAAGCTTCTTGAGGAAGGTATTATTTATCCCGTTGCTGATAGTCAGTGGGTAAGTCCTGTCCATTGTGTCCCTGAAAAGGGAGGTATCACCGTCGTTCCTAATGATAAAGATGAATTGATCCCGCAAAGAATTATAACATGTTATAGGATGGTAATTGATTTTCGCAAATTAAATAAAGCTACTAAAAAGGATCATTACCCCTTACCTTTTATTGATCAAATGCTAGAAAGGTTATCCAAACATACACATTTTTGCTTTCTAGATGGTTACTCTCGTTTCTCTCAAATACCTGTGTCGGCCGATGATCAATCAAAGAACACTTTTACTTGCCCTTTCGGTACTTTTGCTTATAGACGTATGCCTTTTGGTTCATGTAATGCGCCTGCTACCTTTCAAAGATGCATGATGGCTATATTCTCTGACTTTTGTGAAAAGATATGCGAGGTTTTTATGGATGATTTCTCCGTTTATGGATCCTCTTTTGATGATTGCTTGAGTAACCTTGATCGAGTTTTGCAGAGATGTGAAGAAACTAACCTTGTCTTGAATTAGGAGAAGTGCCACTTTATGGTTAATGAAGGCATTGTCTTGGGGCATAAAATTTCTGAAAGAGGTATTGAAGTTGATAAAGCTAAAGTTGATGCTATTGAAAAGATGCCATGTCCCAAGGACATCAAAGGTATAAGAAGTTTCCTTGGTCATGTCGGCTTCTATAGGAGGTTCATTAAGGACTTCTCAAAAATCTCTCGGCCTCTGACTAATTTTTTACAAAAAGATATACCATTTGTCTTTGATGATGATTGTGTAGAAGCATTTGAAATACTTAAGAAAGCATTGATCTCTGCACCTATTGTTCAGCCACCTGATTGGAATTTACCTTTTGAAATTATGTGTGATGCTAGTGATTATGCTGTAGGTGCTGTTCTAGGGCAAAGAGTTGATAAGAAATTAAATGTTATTCAATATGCTAGTAAAACTCTAGACAATGCCCAGAGAAATTATGCTACTACTGAAAAAGAATTCTTAGCAGTTGTATTTGCTTGTGATAAGTTCAGACCTTATATTGTTGATTCTAAAGTAACTATTCACATGGATCATGCTTCTATTAAATACCTTATGGAAAAGAAAGATGCTAAACCTAGACTTATTAGATGGGTTCTCTTGCTGCAAGAATTTGATTTGCATATTATTGATAGAAAGGGAGCTGAGAACCCCGTTGCAGACAACTTGTCTAGGTTAGAAAATGTTCTTGATGACCCACTACCTATTGATGATAGCTTTCCTGATGAACAATTAAATGTCATAAATTCTTCTCACACTGCTCCATGGTATGCTGATTATGCTAATTACATTGTTGCTAAACTTATACCACCTAGTTTCACATACCAGCAAAAGAAAAAGTTCTTCTATGATTTGAGACATTACTTTTGGGATGACCCACATCTTTACAAAGAAGGAGTAGGTGGTGTTATTAGACGTTGTGTACTTGAGCATGAACAGGAATAGATCCTACGCAAGTGTCACTCCGAGGCTTATGGAGGACACCATGCTGGAGATAGAACTGCACATAAGGTATTGCAATCCGGTTTTTATTGGCCTACTCTTTCAAGGATGCCTGTAAGTTTGTCCTATCTTGTGATGAATGTCAAAGAATTGGTAATATTAGTAGATGTCAAGAAATGCCTATGAATTATTCACTTGTTATTGAACCATTCGATGTTTGGGGCTTTGATTATATGGGACTGTTTCCTGCCTCTAATGGATATACACATATTTTAGTTGCTGTTGATTACATTACTAAGTGGGTAGAAGCTATTCCAACTAGTAGTGCTGATCATAACACTTCTATTAAGATGCTTAAAGAAGTTATTTTTCCGAGGTTTCGGGTCCCTAGATATTTAATGACTGATGGTGGTTCACATTTTATTCATGGTGCTTTTCGTAAAATGCTTGCTAAGTATGATGTTAATCATAGAATTGCATCTCCTTATCACCCGCAGTCTAGTGGTCAAGTAGAATTGAGTAATAGAGAACTCAAATTAATTTTGCAAAAGACTGTTAATAGATCTAGAAGGAATTGGTCCAAGAAACTTGATGATGCATTATGGGCCTATAGAACTGCATATAAAAATCCTATGGGTATGTCTCCGTATAAAATGGTTTATGGAAAAGCATGTCACTTACCTCTCGAACTAGAACATAAGGCATATTGGGCCATTAAAGAGCTCAACTATGATTTCAAACTTGTCGGTGAGAAGAGGTTATTTGACATTAGCTCACTTGATGAATGGAGAACCCAAGCCTATGAAAATGCCAAGTTGTTTAAAGAAAAAGTTAAAAGATGGCATGACAAAAGAATACAAAAGCGTGAGTTTAATGTAGGTGATTATGTATTGCTATACAACTCTCGTCTATGATTTTTTGCAGGAAAACTTCTCTCTAAATGGGAAGGTCCTTACGTTATCGAGGAGGTCTATCGTTCCGGTGCCATAAAAATCAACAACTTCGAAGGCACAAATCCGAAGGTGGTGAATGGTCAAAGAATCAAACATTATATCTCACGTAATCCTATAAATGTTGAAACCAATGTTATTGAAACCGTGACCCCGGAGGAATACATAAGGGACACTTTCCGGAATGTTTTAGACTCCGAAAAGGAATAGGTATGTGGTACGGTAAGTAAACCGACTCCAAAACAGTTCTAAAAGCAATTTTCTCTGTTTTGGAATATTTAGAAAAATAAGAAGCAGTCCGGGAAGGACACGAGGGCTCCACGAGGGTGGAGGGTGCGCCCTACCCCCCTGGGCGCGCCCCCTGCCTCGTGGGCACCTCGTGTGCTCTCCGGACTCCATTTTCTTGCACGATACATATTTTGGTCGGTAAAAATTCATTATATAATCTCCCGAAGGTTTTAACTCCTGTATCACGGAAATATCCTCTGTTTTCGTTTCGAGCTGTTGCTGCTGCAGATTAGAGCAAGATGTCCTCTCAAGAGTCAGTCGGGGAGAGCCGGGTGTCTCATCCGGCACCGAGATCAAGGATAAATAGCGACGCTAACCACTTCGGGCCAGCAACGGAGGAAGAGATGGAGGCTGATTTGAAAAGGATAGACGCCATGGAGGAGGATCAAGAAGTCACTTGTTGATTCCGAGCTGGATTCACAATGGGAGAACTACAGAGCTCGGCTATTCCAAACTCGGTTATCCCTTCCAATGTTAGATTTCTTTCTTATGAAAATATGAAGAAGAGTGTCACTTGTTCTCCCACAGCTATGCAACACCCTTGGGTGCAAGGAGCTTTGGCCGTTACAGGAAAGCTTCGTAAGGAGATAATGGATCTCAAGCAACAACTCAATAAGCTCGAAGAAGAGAATCGTATCTTGAGGAGTATCATCGCCAAGAATATCACATCAACACCGCCGAAGAAGGAAACATAATCACATGGGTATGGGCACTCCCCTTGGCAACTGCCAAGCTTGGGGGAGGTGCCCCGGTGTCATATCACCATCACACTCCTATCTTTGCCATTTTTCTTAGTTTGATCCTTTTAGTAGTATCTTGATCTAGTAGAATAAATTTTTGGTATGATCTAGTTTTGAGTTTTGCTTTATGATCCCTCTATGTAATCGAGTCCGTGAGCTATATATAATAAAGATTAGTGTTGAGTCAAGGGCTTGATTATTTTGCCATGATCTTGAGTGAATGAAAGAAACAGAAAGAATAAAAAGAAATAAAAAGAGATCATATTGATCTTATGGAGAGTAATGACTTCACATATAAGGAGTATGATGATTAAAAATTGTTGAGAGTTGACAAACATAGCTTTGCATCGCTGCAATTAATAGGAAGTAATAAAGAAAGAGAGGTTTCACATATAAATATACTATCTTGGACATCTTTTATGATTGTGAGCACTCATTAAAATATGACATGCTAAAGAGTTGATGTTGGACAAGGAAGACAACGTAATGGGTTATGTTTTCTTATATTTGAAATAAAGTATATTGTCATGGATCATCCAACATGTTGAGCTTGACTTTCCCCCTCATGCTAGCCAAATTCTTTGCACCAAGTAGAGATACTACTTGTGCTTCCAAATACCCTTAAACCAGTTTTGCCATGAGAGTCCACCATATCTACCTATGGATTGAGTAAGATCCTTCAAGTAAGTTGTCATCGGTGCAAGCAATAAAAATTGCTCTCTAAATATGTATGATTGATTGGTGTGGAGGAAATAAGATTTATACGATACTGTGATGTGGAAGAAATAAAAGCGACAGACTGCATAATAAAGGTCTATATCACAAGTGGCAATATAAAGTGATGTTCTTTCGCATTAAGATTTTGTGCATCCAACCCTGAAAGCGCATGGCAACCTCTGCTTCCCTCTGCGAAGGGCCTATCTTTTATTATTACCTTCTACCTTATGCAAGACTCATGGTGATCTTCACCTTTCCTTTTTACATTTTATCCTTTGGCAAGCACAGGATGTTGGAAAGATCCTGATATATATATCTAATTGGATGTGAGTTAACATGAACTATTATTGTTGACATTACCCTTGAGGTAAGAGGTTGGGAGGCGAAACTATAAGCCCCTATCTTTCTCTGTGTCTGATTAAAAGTCCGTAACCACATGTATTGCGTGAGTGTTAGCAATTGTGAATTATTGTTGACATTACCCTTGAGGTAAGAGGTTGGGAGGCGAAACTATAAGCCCCTATCTTTCTCTGTGTCTGATTAAAAGTCCGTAACCACATGTATTGCGTGAGTGTTAGCAATTGTGAAAGACTAAATGATAGTTGAGTATGTGGACTTGCTAGAAAGCTCTGACATAGACTCTTTCCGATGTTATGATAAATTGCAATTGCCTCAATGACTGAGATTATAGTTTGTTGGTTCTCAATAAAGTTTCTGATTCATACTTTGCATTGTGAATAGATTATTACTTGAGCATAAGAAATCATATGACAATATCCATATATGTTGCTGTTATTAGAATGATCATGATGCCCTCATGTCCGTATTTTATTTTATCGGCACCTCTATCTCTAAACATGTGGACATATTTATCGTTATCGGCTTCCGCTTGAGGACAAGCGAGGTCTAAGCATGGGGGAGTTGATACGTCCATTTTGCATCATGCTTTTATATCGATATTTATTGCATTATGGGCTGTTATTACACATTATGTCACAATACTTATGCCTATTCTCTCTTATTTTACAAGGTTTACATAAGGAGGGAGAATGCTGGCAGCTGGAATTCTGGGCTGGAAAAGGAGCAAATATTAGAGACCTATTCTGCACAACTCCAAAAGTCCTGAAACTCCACGAAAGTTATTTTTGGAAATAATAAAAAATATTGAGCAGAAGAAATACCAGAGGGGGCGCACACGCTAGCCACGAGGGGGGGGGGCGCCCTACCCCCTGGGCGCGCCCCCTGCCTCGTGGGCCCCCTGTTGGCCCTCCGGTGCCCATCTTCTGCTATATGAGGTCTTTCGTCCGAAGAAAATCATAAGCAAGCTTTCGGGACGAGACTCCGCCGCCACGAGGCAGAACCTTGGCGGAACCAATCTAGGGTTGTGGCGGAGCTGTTCTGCCGGGGACACTTCCCTCCGGGAGGGGGAAATCATCGCCATCGTCATCACCAACGCTCCTCTCATCGGGAGAGGGCCAATATCCATCAACATCTGCACCAACACCATCTCATCTAAAACCCTAGTTCATCTCTTGTATCCAATTCTTGTCTCTAAGTCTGGGATTGGTACCTGTAGGTTGCTAGTAGTGTTGATTACTCCTTGTAGTGGATGCTAGTAGGTTTATTTGGTGGAAGATCATATGTTCAGATCCTATATGCATATTAATGTCCCTCTGATTATGAACATGAATATGCTTTGTGAGTAGTTACGTTTGTTCCTGAGGACATGGGAGAAGTCTTGCTATTAGTAGTCATGTGAATTTGGTATTCATTTGATATTTTGATGAGATGTACGTTGTCTCTCCTCTAGTGGTGTTATGTGAACGTCGACTACATGACACTTCACCATTGTTTGGGACTAGAGGAAGGCATTGGGAAGTAATAAGTAGATGATGGGTTGCTAGAGTGACAGAAGCTTAAACCCTAGTTTATGCGTTGCTTTGTAAGGGGCTTATTTGGATCCACTTGTTTCATGCTATGGTTAGGTTTACCTTAATACTTCTTTTGTAGTTGCGGATGCTTGCAATAGGGGTTAATCATAAGTGGGATGCTTGTCCAAGTAAGGACAGCACCCAAGCATCGGTCCACCCACATATCCAATTATCAAAGTACCGAACGCGAATCATATGAACGTGATGAAAACTAGCTTGACGATAATTCCCATGTGTCCTCGGGAGCGCTTTTCTCTATATAAGAGTTTGTTCAGGCTTGTCCTTTGCTACAAAAAGGATTGGGCCACCTTGCTGCACTTTATTTACTTTTGTTACTTGTTACTCGTTACAAATTATCTTATCACAAAACTATCTGTTACCTATAATTTCAGTGCTTGCAGAGAAGACCTTGCTGAAAACCGCTTATCATTTCCTTCTGCTCCTCGTTGGGTTCGACACTCTTACTTATCGAAAGGACTATGATAGATCCCCTATACTTGTGGGTCATCATCCACATGCTTAGAGAGAGAGAGAGAGTGGTGTCGATAAAAATAAAATACGGACCTAGAAGCATCATGTTCATTATTATAACAACAACAAACTTAAACATAAGACTCTTATCATAAAGCTCTTATCGTAAACTTCTCAGGCGTAAGTGGCAATTCATCACACTATTGAAGTATAAAGCAAAAACTCTATTAAAAACCAACAAACTATGTTCTCAGTCAACTTTGCAACTACAATTCATCATCTTTTCAGGAAGGGTCACGTATCGAAGCCTTTAGGCAAGTCCACATACTCAACCATCATATAGCTTTCTATGATTGCTAACACTCACCGCGTACACATGAGCAAAACGTTTCAACCGGACACATAGAAAGATAGGAGCTTATAGTTTCGCCTCCCAACGTATTCCCCTCGAGGGTGATGTCAACAATAATAACTCATGCTATCTATATTCAACTGGACATATGTGCTTAGATCTTTCCTCACCACATGATGATTTCCAATGGAGAAAAATAAAAAGGAATAGAAGGAAAAATTTGACTCTTTGCATAAAAGTAAATACATAAAATTAAAAGATAGGCCCTTCGTAGAGGGAAGCAGAGGTTGCCATGTGCTTATTTGTTTGTATGCTCAACCCCTTAGTGCAAAAGAACGTCACGTTGCATTGCCCCCTGTGATAGCGACCTTTATTATGCAGTATGTCGCTTTTATTCTTCACTGTCACAAGTTCGTGCAACGCTCAATTTTCTCTTACACTAAATGATCTTACACTTTTAGAAGCAAATTTTATTGCCTTTTTGCATCGATGACAACTTACTTGAGGGATCTTGCTCAATCCCTAGGTAGGTATGGTGGACACTTGAAAATAAGATTTGGGTTTAAGGGTTTTTGGATGCACAAGTAGTATCTCTACTTAGTGCGGAATTTTTGGCTAGCAAAGATAGGGGGCAAGCACCACATGTTAAAGGATCCATGACAATATAACTTCTATGTGAATATAAACAAACATAAACCATTAAGTTGTCTTCCTTGTCCAACATCAACAATTTTGGCATATAATATTTTGATGAGGGCTCACAATCACAAAAGATTTCTAGGATAGTATATTTATATGTGAATCTTCTCTTCCCTTATTAATTCTTTCATGAGTTGCATCATTGACTAATGCTATGGTTGCCAATCTCTAATAAAATTTTCTACTTATACTTTTCCTTATGTGGTGTCATCACCTACCATAAGTTTGTATATGATCTTCTTGATTTATTTCCTTTCTTTTATTTATTTCCTTTCTCTTTTTTTTCTTCCTTATTTCTTTTCTTTTATTTGCAATATGAAAGTAAAGAAAGCAAAAACTCAAACTAAACTTTACTATATATCTTGCACACGATCACAAGGATAGATCACTAAGCAAACTCTCGAAGAAGAAAGGATCGAACTAAACCTTTATTTATCTAAAGCAAAAGATCGAACTAAAATAAGTAATGGAAAAAAGATAGTGGGATGATACGATACCGGGGCACCTCCCATTTTGAGAGGAGTTTTCCTACAAAGAATCTGAAACGAGAGTTGTACAAAAGAACATATTCTCCGACTTTAAACTCACGCTTTTGGATTCTTTTGTCATGCCATGTTTTAACTTTTTATTTGAATATAATGCATTTTCATAAGCTTGGGTTCTCCATTCATCTAATGAGCTAATATCAAATAACCTCTTTTCACCAGCAAGTTTGAAATCATAATTGAGTTCTTTGATGGCCCAATATGCTTTATGTTCTAACTCAAGAGGCAAATGACAAGCTTTCCGATAAACCATTTTATAAGGAGACATACCCATAGGATTTTTATATGCTGTTCTATAAGACCAAAGTGCATCATCTAGTTTCTTAGACCAATTCTTCCTGGACCTAGTGACAGTCTTTTGCAAAATTAATTTTATTTCTCTATTGCTAAGGTCAACTTGACCACTAGACTGAGGATGATAAGGTGATGCAATTCTATGGTTAACATCATACTTGGCAAGCATTTTACTGAAAGCACCATGAATAAAGTGTGAACCACCATCAGTCATTAAATATCTAGGGACTCCAAACCTTGGGAAAATAACTTCCTTAAGCATTTTCATAGAGGTGTTGTGATCAGCACTACTAGTTGGAATAGCTTCTACCCATTTAGTAACATAATCAACAGCAACCAAAATATGTGTATACCCATTAGAGGAAGGAAAAGGTCCCATGTAATCAAATCCCCAAACATCAAATGGTTCAACAACAAGTGAATAGTTCATAGGCATTTCTTGACGCTTACCGATATTACCTATTCTTTGACATTCATCATAAGATAAGACGAACTTACGGGCATCCTTGAAGAGAGTAGGCCAATAAAATCCAGATTGCAATACCTTGTGAGCAGTTCTATCTCCAACATGATGCCCTCCATAAGCTTCGGAGTGACATTTTCGTAGGATTTGTCCCTGTTCATGCTCAGATACGCAACGTCTAATAATACCATCTACTCCTTTATAAAGATGTGGGTCATCCCAAAAGTAATGTCTTAAATCATAGAAGAATTTTTTCTTTTGTTGGTATCTAAAGCTAGGTGGTAAATATTTAGCAACAATGTAATAGCATAGTCAGCATGCTAAGGAGTACGATGAGCAACATTTATTGCAGCTAACAGCTCATCAGGAAAACTATCATCAATAGGTAGTGGGTCATCATGCACATTTTCAAGTCTAGATAAATTACCAGCTATGGGGTTCTCAGCTCCTTTTCTATCAATGATATGTAAATTAAATTCTTGTAACAAGAGAACCCAACGAATAAGTCTAGGTTTAACATCTTTCTTTTCCGTAAGATGTTTAATAGCAGCAAGGTCTGTGTGAACAATTACTTTTGAATCAACAATATAAGGTCTAAATTTATCACAAGCAAATACCACTGCTAAGAATTCTTTTTCAGTAGTAGCATAGTTTCGTTGAGCACTGTCTAGAGTTTTACTAGCATAATGAATAACATCCAATTTCTTATCAACTCTTTGTCCTAGAACATCACAAACAGCATAATCACTAGCATCACACATAATTTCAAAAGGCAAGTTCCAATCAGGTGGTTGAACAATAGGTGCAGAAATTAAGGCTTTCTTGAGTGTTTCAAAGGCTTCTAAACAATCATCATCAAAAACAGAACGAATATCCTTGTGCAAAAGACTCGTAAGAGGCCTAGAAATTTTAGAAAAGTCTTTGATAAATCTCCTATAGAAACCAGCATGACCTAAGAAACTACAAATACCTTTTATATCTTTAGGACATGGCATTTTCTCAATTGCATCAACCTTAGCTTTGTCCACTTCAATATCTCTTTTAGAAATTTTATGACCCAGGACAATGCCTTCATGAACCATAAAGTGGTACTTCTCCCAATTTAAGAGAAGATTTATTTGTTCACATCTCTGCAATACTCGATCAAGATTGCTTAAACAATCATCAAAAGACTTCCCGTAAACAGAGAAGTCGTCCATGAAAACCTCAACAATCATTTCACAAAAGTCAGAGAATATAGAAGTCATATATCTTTGAAAGGTAGCAGGTGCATTACATAAACCGAAAGGCATACGTCTATAAGCATAGGTTCCAAAGGGACAAGTAAAAGTGGTCTTTTCTTGATTAGGTTGAGAAACATGTATTTGTGAAAAACCAGAATATCCATCAAGGAAGCAAAAATGTGTGTGCTTAGACAACCTTTCAAGGATTTGATCAATGAAAGGTAGAGGGTAATGATCTTTTCTAGTTGCTTTATTTAATTTTCTGAAATCAATTACCATCTATAGCTTGTAACAATTCTTTGTGGAATAAGTTCATTCTTATCATTAGGAACAACAGTAATACCTCCTTTCTTTGGGACACAATGAACAGGACTTACCCATCTACTATCAGCTATAGGATAGATTATACCTACTTCCAGAAGTTTTAATATTTCAATTCCTACCACTTCTTTAATCTTCGGATTTAACCGACGTTGGTGATCAGCAACGGGTTTAGCATCAGGTTCCATATTAATTTTGTGCTGACATAGAGTGGGACTAATGCCTGTTAAATCATCAAGAGTATATCCATTAGCAGCTCGGTGCTTCCTGGCGCCGTTGCCGGGGAGGCTAGGTAAGCGGCACTCACACCCCGTCAACTAAGCTCTTTTCTGGCGCCGTTGCCGGGGAGGTGAGTGCTTGAAGGTATATCTTTAGATCTTGCAACCGAATCTTTTAGTTTCTTGTTTTATCACTAGTTTAGTCTATAAAAGAAAACTACAAAAAATGGAATTGAGTTTACCACATACGCTTCATCTTTTTAATATCTTTCGTGAGTATGATGGAAAGGAAAATTGTGCCAAAGTGTTAGAAGAAGAATGCATTAAAATGTTTGGCACTAAAACTTTGAATGATGAGCATGATTGCAATGTTGTTAGTATGAACTCTTTGAATATCCATAGTACTAATGATGATTGCACTAGTCATGATGAAAATATCTCTTATAAGCATGTCAATTTTTGTGGAGTGCATTGGGTTTGCAAGTACACACCAAATAGGAAAGATAGATATTGCAAGAGGCATAAGCATTTAGAAACTAAATGGTTGCAAGAAAGGCTAAATGTGAGTGCTGAAAATTTAAAATATCTTTACAGTATTTGTGAACTTTGCAATGAACATGGTAATTTAAATATCAAATGCAAATTGTTTCATGATCGAATCGTGTCCAAAAATTGTGATGACTTGATTTCCCTTGCACATCATAATGAACTTAGTTTGCTTTTGGGTTATGAAGAAATGAAACGTCAAACTAAGCATATTCCAGAATATAACCTTGAGAAATTCCTCGATATTGATCTAGAAGAAATTTATATGTATTGTGCGGTGAATTGCATCGAAAATCCTTATATTGCCAATTACATAAAGAAAAGAAAACAAATATAAGATGGAGATAATACTAACGAAAGGGAAGAGACTTCCCAATATTCTCCTATTATTTCTTATGATGAATCAGGTAACGAGGAGGAGCCTTCTATTCAACCAATCTCATTAATAAGGAGCTCCAAAAAGAGGATTGAACCCACACATGATGTGGTGAAGAAGAACAAAAGAAAAAGGAAGAGAGGTAAGATATCTCTCGCAAATAATGTTGCTCCTATTATTGTTGTGCCTCATGAAAGTGAATCAAAAATAATTGTGGAAGATGATGCACTTGATGATGATCTCGTTATGCCTATTGCTTGTTGTGATGATTATGATTGGGAGGATAATGATACTTCTTATGATCTTGAAAATCTTTTTGGCACTTGCTTGGAAGAATATGATAATTGCTATACTATTGGTGCTATCCATACTATTAATGATGAGAGTGAATATGCTTATGATATGAAAAGGCCCAAGCTTGGGGATGCTATGTTTGATGAATATGATGTTTTTGAGAGTATATTTGCTGCAATTAATGTTTGTCCCAAGCTTGGGGATGCTACGTTTAATGAGGATGATACTTTTAGTCTCCCAAGTTTTGATATGCAAATTTATAATGATGATAGCATGCCTCCTACTTATGATGATTATAGTGATGAAAGTGGGTTTGGAAGAGTGTCAACTTTAGGAAGTAATGATCCCACTATTTTTGAGGATGTTGAATCTTATTATGATAATTATGAAAGTGGATTTGGAGAGGTCATGACTTTATTTAGTAATGATTTCACTATCTTGGAAGAGGTTTCAATCGATTATGATGAGATCAAAGTTGCTACTTATGATGATTATTGTGATGAAACTTATGCTATAAAAAGTAGTGATGACTATATTTATAAAACTTGTCATGATTATGATTCCCCTTTTTCTGAACATTACTCTTTTAATGTGGAAACAATTTATAGTATTCAAGTCTCTTATGATACTCCTACTATCCCGAATGAGAAGAATTTTGCTTATGTGGAGAGTAGTAAAATTTCTATGCAAGTAGATCATGAAAAGAATGCTTTAGGTGCTGGTTATCTTGTTGAATTAATTCATGATGCTACTGAAAATTATTATGAGGGAGGAACATATGCTTGTAGGAATTGCAATAATATCAAGTTTCCTCTCTATGTGCTTAAAGTTTTAAAGTTATGCTTGTTTTGCCTTCCTATGCTAGTTGATTATTGTTCCCATAAGTTGTTTGCTCACAAAATCCCTATGCATAGGAAGTGGGTTCGACTTAAATGTGCTAGTCATATTCTTCATGATGCTCCCTTTATGTTTCAACTCTTATCGCGAGCATCATTGAAATCATGCCTAGCTAGGGGCGTTAAACGTTAGCGCTTGTTGGGAGGCAACCCAATTTTATTTTAGTTTCTTGATTTTTTGGTTCTGTTTAGGAATAAATAATCCTTCTAGCTTCTGTTTAGATGTGGTTTTATGTTTTAATTAGTGTTTGTGCCAAGTAGAACCTTTGGGAAGACTTGGGTGAAGTCTTTATGATCATGCTGTAAAAAACAGAAACTTTAGCGCTCACGAGATTAGCTAAAACTTTTTACTGGAGAGCGATATTTAGTTGATTATTTTTGCAGATGATTACTAGATAAATTCCTCAGGTCTACCAATTTAGTTTAGAATTTTTTGAGTTCCATAAGTATATGTTTGATACAGATTACTACAGACTGTTCTGTTTTTGACAGATTCTGTTTTTCGTGTGTTGTTTGCTTATTTTGATGAATCTATGGCTAGTAAAATAGTTTATAAACCATAGAGAAGTTGGAATACAATAGATTTAACACCAATACAAATAAATAATGAGTTCGTTACAGTACCTTGAAGTGGTGTTTTGTTTTCTTTCGCTAACGGAGCTCACGAGATTTTCTGTTAAGTTTTGTGTTGTGAAGTTTTCATGTTTTGGGTAAAGATTCGATGGAATACGGAATAAGGAGTGGCAAGAGCCTAAGCTTGGGGATGCCCAAGGCACCCCAAGGTAATATTCGAGGACAACCAAGAGCCTAAGCTTGGGGATGCCCCGGAAGGCATCCCCTCTTTCGTCTTCGTTCGTCGGTAACTTTACTTGGAGCTATATTTTTATTCACCACATGATATGTGTTTGGCTTCGAGCGTCATTTTATTTTCTTTTTTTTTGCTTTCTGTTTGAATAAAATACCAAGATCTGAAATTCTTAAATGTTAGAGAGTCTTCATGTAGTGGCATAATTATTCGACTACTCATTGATCTTCACTTATATCTTTCGGAGTAGTTTGTTGTTTGTTCTAGTGCTTCACTTATATCTTTTAGAGCACGGCGATGGATTTATTTTGAAGAAATATATGAACTCTCATGCTTCACTTATGTTATTTTGAGAGTCTTTAGAATAGCATGGTAATTTGCTTTGGTTATGAATTTAGTCCTAATATGATGGTCATCCAAGAGGGATATAATAAAAACTTTCATATAAAGTGCATTGAATACTATGAGAAGTTCGATTCCTTATGATTGTTTTGAGATATGAAGATGGTGATATGAGAGTCATGCTAGTTGAGTAGTTGTGAATTTGAGAGATACTTGTGTTAAAGTTTGTGATTCCCATAGCATGCACGTATGGTGAACCGTTATGTGATGAAGTCGGAGCATGATTTATTTATTGATTGTCCTCCTTATGAGTGGCGGTCGGGGACGAGCGATGGTCTTTTCCTACCAATCTACCACCCTAGGAGCATGCGCGTAGTACTTTGTTTCAATAACTAATAGATTTTTTCAATAAGTATGTGAGTTCTTTATGACTAATGTTGAGTCCATGGATTATACGCACTCTCACCCTTTCACCATTGCTAGCCTCTCTAATACCGCGCACCTTTCGCCGGTATCATACACCCACCATATACCTTCCTCAAAACAGCCACCATACCTACCTATTATGGCATTTCCATAGCCATTCCGAGATATATTGCCATGCAACTTTCCACCATTCCGTTTATTATGACACGCTCCATCATTGTCATATTGCTTTGCATGATCATGTAGTTGACATTGTATTTGTGGCAAAGCCACCGTCCATAATTCTTTCATACATGTCACTCATGAGTCATTGCACATCCCGGTACACCGCCGGAGGCATTCATATAGAGTCATATTTTGTTCTAAGTATCGAGTTGTAATTCTTGAGTTGTAAGTAAATAAAAGTGTGATGATCATCATTATTAGAGCATTGTCCCAGTGAGGAAAGGATGATGGAGACTATGATTCCCCCACAAGTCGGGATGAGACTCCGGACTTGAAAAAAAATAGAAAAAAAGAGGAAGGCCATAAAAAATTTTAAAAAAATAAAGGCCATAAAAAATGAGAGAAAAAGAGAGAAGGGACAATGCTACTATCATTTTTACCACACTTGTGCTTCAAAGTAGTACCATGATCTTCATGATAGAGAGTCTCCTATGATATCACTTTCATATACTAGTGGGAAATTTTTCATTATAGAACTTGGCTTGTATATTCCAATGATGGGCTTCCTCAAAATGCCCTAGGTCTTCGTGAGCAAGCGAGTTGGGCGCACACCCACTTAGTTTCTTTTGTTGAGCTTTCATATACTTATAGCTCTAGTGCATCCGTTGCATGGCAATCCCTACTCACTCACATTGATATCTATAAATGGGCATCTCCATAGCCCGTTGATACGCCTAGTTGATGTGAGACTATCTTCTCCCTTTTTGTCTTTTCCTCAACCACCATTCTATTCCACATATAGTGCTATGTCCATGGCTCACGCTCATGTATTGCGTGAAGATTGAAAAAGTTTGAGAACATCAAAAGTATGAAACAATTGCTTGGCTTGTCATCGGGGTTGTGCATGATTTAAATATTTTGTGTGATGAAGATAGAGCATAGCAAGACTATATGATTTTGTAGGGATAGCTTGCTTTGGCCATGTTATTTTGAGAAGACATGATTGCTTTGTTAGTATGCTTGAAGTATTATTGTTTTCATGTCAATATTAAACTTTTGTCTTGAATCTTATGGATCTGAATATTCATGCCACAATAAAGAGAATTACATGGATAAATATGTTAGGTAGCATTCCACATCAAAAATTATGTTTTTATCATTTACCTACTCGAGGACGAGCAGGAATTAAGCTTGGGGATGCTGTTACATCTCCAACGTATCTATAATTTTTGATTGTTCCATGCTATTATATTATCTGTTTTGGATGTTTATGGGCTTTATTAAACACTTTTATATTATTTTTGGGACTAACCTATTAACCCAGAGCCCAGTGCCAGTTCCTGTTTTTCCCCTTGTTTCAGTGTTTCGAAGAAAAGGAATATCAAACGGAGTCCAAACGGAATGAAACCTTCGGAAAAGTTATTTTTGGAAAGAAAGCAATACGGGAGACTTGCACTGCACATCAGGGGATCAACGAGGATAGCACGAGGCAGGGGGCGCGCCCACCCCCCTGGGCGCGCCCTCCACCCTTCGTGGGCCCCTCGTGGCTCCCCTTACTGACTTATTTCGCCTATATATTCCCATATACCCTAAAACCTTCGGGGAACAGAATAGATCGGGAGTTCCGCCGCCGCAAGCCTCTGTAGCCACCAAAAACCAATCGGGACCCTGTTCCTGCACCCTGCCGGAGTGGGGAACCCTCACCGATGGCCATATTCATCATCCCGGCGCTCTCCATGATGAGGAGGGAGTAGTTCACCCTCGGGGCTGAGGGTATGTACCAGTAGCTATGTGTTTGATCTCTCTCTCTCTCTCTCTCTCATGTTCTTAAGGTGATACAATCTTGATGTATCGCAAGCTTTTCTATTATAGTTGGATCTTATGATGTTTCTCCCCCTCTACTCTCTTGTAATGGATTGAGTTTCCCCTTTGAAGTTATCTTTTCGGATTGAGTCTTTTAATGATTTGAGAACACTTGATGTATGTCTTGCGTGGGATACCCGTGGTGACAATGGGGTATTCTATTGATCCACTTGATGTATGTTTTGGTGATCAACTTGCGGGTTCCGCCCATGAACCTATGCATAGGGGTTGGCACACGTTTTCGTCTTGATTCTCCGGTAGAAACTTTGGGGCACTCTTTGAGGTTCTATGTGTTGGTTGAACAGATGAATCTGAGATTGTGTGATGCATATAGTATAATCATACCCATGGATACTTGAGGTGACATTGGAATATCTAGGTGACATTAGGGTTTTGGTTGATGTGTGTCTTAAGGTGTTATTTTACTACGAACTCTAGGGCTGTTTGTGACACTTATAGGAATAGCCCAATGGATTGATCGGAAAGAATACCTTTGAGGTGGTTTCGTACCCTACCATAATCTCTTCAATTGTTCTCCGCTATTAGTGACTTTGGAGTGACTCTTTGTTGCATGTTGAGGGATAGTTATATGATCCAATTATGTTATTATTGTTGAGAGAACTTGCACTAGTGAAAGTATGAACCCTAGGCCTTGTTTCCTAGCATTGGAATACCGTTTGTGCTCACTTTTATCATTAGCTACCTTGCTGTTTTTATATTTTTAGATTACAAAAACCTCTATCTACCATCCATATTGCACTTGTATCACCATCTCTTCGCCGAAATAGTGCACCTATACAATTTACCATTGTATTGGGTGTGTTGGGGACACAAGAGACTCTTTGTTATTTGGTTGCAGGGTTGCTTGAGAGAGACCATCTTCATCCTACGCCTCCCGCGGATTGATAAACCTTAGGTCATCCACTTGAGGGAAATTTGCTACTGTCCTACAAACCTCTACACTTGGAGGCCCAACAACGTCTACAAGAAGAAGGTTGCGTAGTAGACATCACTTCCTTAGAACTTTCAATAATCTTTCTTCTTTATGTTCTGAAAGGTTAGCACTAATAATAACATGATATATCTTCTTTTCATCAAGGTAAGCATATTTCAAAAGTGTCTGGCAATTGTTTTAATTCAAACACAGGATCACCTTTAGGTTGAGCAGGACCTCCTAGAGTTCCAATAGGCAAGTTGTTGTTAAGCAGAGGACGTTGTTCAAAGAAAATCTTATCTATTTCATTTCTTTCATGCATATGTAAATCATTTTCATGGTCTAGCAAATATTGTTCTAATGGATCAGTAGATGGTACAACAATGGAAGCAAGACCAATTATTTCATCCTCACTAGGCAATTCTTTTTCATGAAGCTTTCTACTAAACTAGGAAAAAATAAACTCATGAGATTCATCACCAAAACTAACATCGATAGTTTGTTTCTCACAATCTATTTTAGCATTAACGGTGTTCAAGAAAGGTCTACCAAAGATAACGGGACAAAAGTCATCTTGTGGGGAACCAAGAACAAGAAAATCGGTAGGGTATTTTATTTTCCCACACAGGACTTCAATATCTCTAACAATCCCAATTGATGATATAGTGTCTCTATTAGCAAGTTTAATAGTAACATCTATGTCTTCTATCTCTGCGGGTGCTATGTCATATAAACCATGATAACAGTGATCTCCTATTTTAACTAAGACAACGGGCATGCCAACAACAGGTCTATGTTTATCCTTTTTATCAGGTTTGGCAATTCTAGCAGCTTCTTCACAGAAGTAAATAACATGCCCATCTACATTTTCTTCCAAGAGATCTTTAACCATATCAATACTAGGTTCCACTTTAATTTTTTCATCAGGTTTAGGTGTTCTAATGTAACTCTTGTGAACCACAGTCGAAACTTTAGCACGTTCCTTTATCCTGACA
Source organism: Triticum aestivum (assembly GCF_018294505.1). Taxonomy (NCBI): domain Eukaryota; kingdom Viridiplantae; phylum Streptophyta; class Magnoliopsida; order Poales; family Poaceae; genus Triticum; species Triticum aestivum. The sequence continues at coordinate 477,783,875 of NC_057799.1, forward strand.
GGGAAAGGTGGTTTCTCAATATAAGCATAAGGAACAACTGGATCAACATTGTAAAGTATAGTTCCTTCTTTAACTGGTACCGGTTCTTTAATAGGTGGGTGATATTTAAACCACTTCTCTTTAGGGAGATCAACATGAGTAGCAAATGATTCACAGAAGGAGGCTACTATCTCAGAGTCAAGTCCATATTTACTGCTAAACTTTTGAAAAGCATCGGTATTCATAAAAGATTTAACACAATCATACTTAAGTTTAATAGCTGACTCTTTACCTTCTTCGAGTTCCCAATCTTCGGAGTTGCGTTTAATTCTTTCCAAAAGATCCCACTGGAATTCAATAGTCTTCTTTATAAAAGAACCAGCACAAGAACTATCGTGCATGGTTTGATCATTACGAGAAAGCCAAGCATAAAAGTTCTGGATAATAATTTCTCTTGAGAGCTGCTACCTCTTGAGCATGTGTTGGTTTTCCCTTGAAGAGGAAAGGGTGATGCAGCAAAGTAGCATAAGTATTTCCCTCAGTTTTTGAGAACCAAGGTATCAATCCAGTAGGAGACTACACGCAAATCCCTCGTACCTGCACAAACAAATAAGAACCTTGCAACCAACGCGATAAAGGGGTTGTCAATCCCTTCACGGCCACTTGCAATAGTGAGATCTGATAGAGATAATATGATAAATATTTTTGGTATTTTTGTTGTATAGATTGAAAAGTAAAGATTGCAAAATAAACGGCGCCAGAAATAGCTAGTTGACGGGAGATTAATATGATGGAAAATAGACCCGGGGGCCATAGGTTTCACTAGTGGCTTCTCTCAAGATAGCATAAGTATTACGGTGGGTGAACAAATTACCGTTGAGCAATTGATAGAAAAGTGCATAGTTATGAGAATATCTAGGCATGATCATGTATATAGGCATCACGTCCGTGACAAGTAGACCGAAACAATTCTGCATCTACTACTATTACTCCACACATCCACCACTATCCAGCATGCATCTAGAGTATTAAGTTTATAAGAACAGAGTAACGCATTAGGCAAGATGACATGATGTAGAGGGATAAACTCAAGCAATATGATATAAACCCCATCTTTTTATCCTCGATGGCAACAATACAATAAGTGTCGTTTCCCCTTCGGTCACTGGGATCGAGCAACGCAAGATTGAACCCAAAGCTAAGCTTTTCTCCCATTGCAAGAAAGATCAATCTAGTAGGCCAAACCAAACTGATAATTTGATTAGACTTGCAAAGATATTAAATCATACATAAAAGAATTCAGAGGAAGTTCAAATATTTTTCATAGATAATCTTGATCATAAACCCACAATTCATCGGATCTCGACAAACACACCGCAAAAAGAATTACATCGAATAGATCTCCAAGAAGATCGAGGAGAACTTTGTATTGAGATCCAAAGAGAGAGAAGAAGTCATCAAGCTAATAACTATGGACTCGAAGGTCTGTGGTAAACTACTCCCACATCATCGGAGAGGCCATGATGTTGATGTAGAAGCCCTCCGTGATCGATTCCCCCTCCGGCAGAGCGCCGAAAAAGGCCCCAAGATGGTATCTCACGGGTACAGAAGGTTGCGGTGTTTGAAATAGGGTTTCGTGGTGCTCCTGGATCTTTTCGGGTATATGGATATATATAGGAGGAAGAAGTAGGTCGGTGGAGCTGCGAGGGGCCCACGAGGGTGGGGGCGCGCCCAGGGGCGCAGGCGCGCCTCCCTGCCTCGTGGCCTCCTCGCTTCTATCTTGACGTCCACTCCAAGTCCCATGGATCACGTTTGTTCCAAAAATAACTCTCCCGAAGGTTTCATTTCGTTTGGACTCTGTTTGATATTCCTTTTCTGCGAAACACTGAAATAAGCAAAAAAACAGCAATTTGCACTGGTGTCGGTGTCAAAACCGGTGGATCTCGCGTAGGGGGTCCCAAACTGTGCGTCTAAGGCGGATGGTAACAGGAGGCGGAGGACACAATGTTTACCCAGGTTCGGGCCCTCTCGAAGGAGGTAATACCCTACTTCCTGCTTGATTGATCTTGATGATATGAGTATTACAAGAGTTGATCTACCACGAGATCGTAGAGGCTAAACCCTAGGAGCTAGCCTATGATTATGATTGTTGTTGTCCTACGGACTAAACCCTCCGGTTTATATAGACACCAGAGGGGGCTAGGGTTACACAGAGTCGGTTACAAGGGAGGCGATCTACATATCCGAATTGCCAAGCTTGCCTTCCACGCAAAGGAGAGTCCAATCCGGACACGGGACAAAGTCTTCAATCTTGTATCTTCATAGTCCAACAGTCCGGCCAAAGTATATAGTCCGGCTGTCCGAGGACCCCCTAATCCAGGACTCCCTTAGCAGCCCCTGAACCAGGCTTCAATGACGATGAGTCCAGCGCGCAGATTGTCTTCGACATTGCAAGGCGGCTTCCTCCTCCGAATACTCCATAGAAGATTTTGAACACAAGGATCGTGTCCGGCTCTGCAAAACAAATTCCACATACCACCGTAGAGAGTACAATTTCCCACAAATCTAATCTGCTGACAAATTTCATAGCGTGACATCACGCCATGGCCCGGTCATTATTCGAACCGTTTTTCTCAACAAGCTATTGCACATATTGTGAGGCGGTTTTTCTAGCACGTCTTGTCGAAGCAGAGATCGTGTCCCCTTATCACGGGATTCTCATCAATACGGGTGTGGGTAACCCAACCGCGCCATCAATCACGGCGCTTGGGGAATAAGCGAGTTTACCAGGCAAGTGGGGAGGCGCAGAATCCCTGCTGCCTTTATAAGGGGATAAGGACTCCCTTTCGCACCCACACTTTCTTCTTCCCGATCCATTCCCCTTCGCTCGAGCTCTAGCGCCCGAGCGTTCGTCTTCTCCGCCCACAAAGGCCTTCCGAAAATGTCCGGATCCGGAGCAGGAGGCAAGTGGATGGCCTCTACCGTCCGGGAGAAGGATATCAAAAAGCTTCGGGAGGCCGGGTACCTGGCCAAGAAAATCAGCCACCGTCTCCCGACGGCGGGACAGATCGTCCCTACTCCGGAACCCCACGAGAGGGTTGTATTCCTCCCTCATTTTGTCCGCGGGCTAGGGTTTCCCCTCCACCCGTTCGTTCGCGGCATCATGTATTATTACGGGATCGATTTTCATGATCTATCCCCCAATTCCTTCCTCAACATCTCGACATTCATCGTCGTGTGCGAGGCTTTTCTCCGCATCTCGCCACACTTCGGCTTATGGCTGAAGATCTTTAATGTGAAGCCCAAGGTAGTGAGCGGCGAGCACGCCGAGTGCGGGGGCGCTATGGTGAGCAAGATGCCCAACGTCACATGGCCAACAGGTACTTTTAATGATTCCGTCAAAGAGTGGCAACAGCAGTGGTTTTACATCACTGAGCCGCGCGGCACGGAATGGGCCGCTGCTCCCGAGTTCCGATCCGGAGCCCCTCTGCGGCTTACGTCCTGGCCCAAGAAGGGCCTGAACTGGTCTTCGTCCGACAAACTGTCGGTGCTCCAGAGGCGCGTTAAAGATATGGAAGACAAGAACATTGAACTTGCCAATGTAGTCCAGGTGATGTTAGTTCGCCGGATCCTGCCTTGTCAACACCGGACTTGCAATCTATGGGAATTCGATCCGGCCAAGCACCAGACCCTGCGAGAGCTCTTTGGCTCCTCGCACAAAGACATCTGGAAGGTGCTTTTCAAGTCCGGCAAATCATGGCCGGACTCAGCCGAGGACCGCGGGTACCAACTGTCCCGCCCTGCAAGCTCGATAAGTCATCATACGTTTTATCCGCATAACCCAAGGGAAATGCTTAATGTGTTTTCCACAACTCTCCTAGGGCCGGACGAAGAAGGCGGAGTGGATCCACTGTCCGGCCCCGCTGCCCGAAGAACCGGCCGGCCCACTTCTGACGGAGATGCTGGTCCCGGCGCCTTACAAGGCGCCGAAGAAGAAGGCCGAGAAGGAGGCCAAAAATACCAGGGGCGGCCTTCGTCGCCGCGGCACTTCGGACACAATATCCGAAGGCTCCAATGCCCGTTCTGCCTCCGAAGAGGATGACGAGGAGGAGGAAGACGAATCCCCAGCGGGGGGAAGAAAGAAGAGGACGACCTCCATACACTTGGAGGCCGAGTCACCTAAAAGGGGAAAAACTCCTCTTCCGGAGGAGTCCACTGCCGCCGCCGACAGCGGCCCGGAGTGGGATCCCAGGGTCCAGCCCCTGGTGAACTCGTGAGTATCCGAACACGATTATGCGTCCAGACTCATCATGGCATAATATTTTAACCTGAGCCATACTTTTTGTAGTCCGGCGAGGTCCCGCACCGAACAATCCTCGTCAGAGGATTTGCTGAGCTCGGATGCTATGGAGAGCGGGACGCCCCCGAAGGCCCCTTCCCCCAAATATGTGAATAACACCGAGGTTTCATCCCAGAAGGACCCAAGCCAAGGAGGGGGGGGAAGATCGTGAAGGCGGCGCCTGGAGGTCAAACTTTAGGGGCCGGAGACATGGGGGAGAAGATTCCCATAGGAGTCGACGGCGGGGGCCATCTTGAATTCGGCCCCCGGCCGGACGCAATTCCGGAGACCAATACGGCTCCAGAATCAAGCAGGCGGCCTCCCTCGGCTGGAGGGAGTGTGCCTGTTCCACCGGCAACCGCTGTCCAACCAGAGGTGCCGGACGCTTTGTTGGCGGCACTGAAGAGCGCCTCCATCGTCGATGAACACCGTGCCCTTATGGGTGCGGTGATTGAGAAGATTCAGTCTGCTGAGAGTGGACTGAATGAAGCCTGTATGAGCCTTATAAGAGGCTTTGAGGTATGTTCTATGAGGTTTCGAAGAGTGTCATAGTATGGATAGTAGCCCCTGATACACTGTTCGGTGAAAGAAAGAACTGGACAGAGGATCAAATTTATGTTCGCAGGAAGACTCTGTTGATGACATCTATCTCTCTTCTTTTATAAGCAGGCGTCTGTAGCGACTGCTACCTCGCATACTGCGGAGGTCTCCGGACTGAATCAAAGTCTGGAGCAGGCCAAAGAAGAACTTGGCCAGTTAAAAAGGCAGTTAGAAGATAAACAAGGTATGCACAAGCCCTGTTTGCGTTCATTGCGAACAAATTCCCAGTATGATAAAATATGTTTCATGATTTGCGTTAGGGGCGATGACCAAAGTCGAGGCTCGTATGAAGGCTGTGGCCGAGGCCGAGAAAAAGGCAGCCGCAGAGCAGGCTCTTCGTGAGAAGCACGAGGCCAGGGTTATTGAAGCTGAGCAGGAGCTTCAAGAGGCCGTGAAGAAATGCGAGACCTTGGAGCAGAGTTTAACGGAGAAAGAATCCGAACTCACCAAGGCTCATCAGGCCGCACACGATGCTCGGGGGGAAACCCAAAGCACCCTGCAGGAGATCCAAGAGGCGAGGAAGATCGCGTCGGGTAAGGCTTTTTTCCATGTAAAGCAAGTATTTGAGGAGAAAATCATGTTTCTAATTTTGAATTCGTTTCTCCAGGGGTATTTGCGGAGCTGCCCTGCAGAATATCGGATGCCGCCTAATTCTACCGAGCCGAAGAAAGGGAAACTATGGATAAGCTCTTCTGGTCGCAGTATCTGGCACCGAATTATCCGGTGCCTTTTGCCGATCAACTGAAACAGCTGATCGAACTGCATAGGGCGGCCGAACTAGCCATGAAGAATTTGATTATCCGGCTATGGCCCGCCGAGCCGATTCCAAGCAGCTACTTCGGGCTCGAGAAGCGGCTTGTAAGTGCCTGCCCTCGACTTGACGTCATCAAGCGGTCGGTCTGTATAGAGGGTGCGCGAATGGCCTTCGCCCGCGCAAAGGTGCACTGGGGGAAGATGGATGCTGAAAAGCTGATGACCGAGGGACCGCCAGAGGGGAAGGAGCACCGCAAGCCCGAATTATATTATGAAAGTGTCCTGAAAGGATCCTGCCTTGCGGCGGAGCAATGCACCAAGGACGTTATATTTCCATGAATACAATCATGTTGTCCTTTGTAATGTTGAACAAGGTCATTTCTATTATTTATTGCCTGTTATATGAAAGTTTATCCTCCTGCGCGGCCGTTTTATATATTAATCCTGAGAGTTGGCCAGTCGTCGGCTTCTGCCCCCACGTAGGAAGTACGGGGGTGTTCGGGATAAACCTGATCACTCTTTATCCCAGTTTTGGGTCCTTCGAAGGAGGTGTTCAGCACAACGAACCAGGCAATCGGACTATAGGGCTTTATCACTCTCACTTAGCCATAGGAGCTTTAGAAAAGGAAGGTAGGTGCAGCCCCTGGTGTTCGGAAGACCGCACGAGGGGCTCTATAAGCACCTGATCGGAAGAAAAACCGATCCATCGCACACTGCATTGGTTATGGCATTATGCGGGAGAAATCCTTAAAGATTTTACAACCTCTCGAACAGCTGACCAGCTCTCGCCGTATCATGATAGTCAGTTTTCGGCTTTCTCTACTGAGGTGCTCGTCCGGAAGAACCGGGACACAATCGCCGTAGTTCTCCCTGTGCCGCCTTAGCCGATATAGCGGAACGTAAGGCAGCAAAACATGGGAGCCGGGTAAAACCCAACATTTGACCGAGGACATGATTCAAAGCTGATGCATATAATGCTATGAGTTCGGGGTGCCGAACTTCCACGAAGGTGTTTGGACTTTATTGCCGTATTATGGGTAAAACGAAGCCTCTGGCATATTTAAGGCATATCGCGGCGTACGGATGCCACTTGACAAAACAATTTTAATAAGAAATAACAGCAGATAAGCGTCATATAAATCCACATGTTGTATTTGAATGGTACGTCGATGCGTATGAGTACAGGTAATGTGATAAAAAAGAGATATGACTGTGGAACCTGCTGAGACCAGGGGGGAAGAAGCTGTGTGCGGATCCGGAGTATAGTCGGATGGTCATTGCGGGGAATATCTAAGGATTCCCTTGCGCGTTCGAGCTACTTCCAAATCACCAGTCCTGGTCGGCGCAAGGGTGAACCTGCAAAGGGAATGTAAGAAATGTTTGTGTGCCGGAGAGCGGTTGAGCCGCGGTATGCGGCCTGTCCTGGCCTTCGCCGGAGTGTTTAATTGAGCTCTGGACGAGCCGGGCTATCCTGCCGCGAAGTAGTTCGGAGTCCTTTGGCGGTGTCCGGGAGCCTGGCCGTCGACTCGAGGTTCGATTGGAAGGTGCCACTCGTTGCTTCTGCTGTTAAAGCAGCGGTATACTCCTTGGTGCCGAGGGAAAGTTCGGCCTTGCCATTAACCGTGATGACACCGCGCGGACCGGGCATCTTGAGCTTACGGTAGGCGTAATGTGGCACCGCGTTGAATCGAGCGAACGCGGTTCGTCCGAGCAGTGCCTGATAATCACTGCGGAAGGGGACGATGTCGAAGATTAACTCTTCGGCACGGTAATTGTCTGGTGATCCGAAGACTACCTCAAGGGCGATGGAGCCTGTACAGCTGGCCTCCACACCTGGTATAATACCTCTGAAGGTGGCTTTAGTGGGCTTGATCACCGAATGATCGATGCCCATCTTGCGCACTGTGTCCTGGTAAAGCAGGTTTAGACTGCTGCCTCCGTCCATAAGGACTCGTGTGAGGTGGAACCCGTCAATTATTGGGTCGAGGACTAGTGCGGCTGGATTGCCCTGATTGGTGTTAACCGGACGATCCGTGCGGTTGAAGCTGATCGGCCCTAGTTTATATTGTGGGACGACTGGTTCCGTTAAGTCGACATCCCTGAGGGTGCGCATCCGGCCGGGTTGGGAGTCTGGGTGCCGTTTACCACGTTCACCGTTTGGATTTGCGGGGGAAATTTCTTTTGCCCTCCTATATTAGGTGATCTGGGCTCCTCGTCTCCATCATCGCTTTGAGACCCCTTATCTTTGTTTTTGGGGCCTGACCTGCCGGCTTGTTTGAAGACCCAACATTCTCTATTGGTATGATTGGCTGGTGTTCCTGGGGTGCCATGAATTTGGCATGGGCGGTCGAGTATGCGGTCCAGACTGGACGAACCAGAATTGTCATTTTTGAGTGGTCCATTCCGCTGACCGGACTTAGAGCCACTAAATCCGTCATTGACTGCCGTATCTTCGGTGTTTTCACCATTTTTGCGGTGCTTGTGTTTGTTGCGTCGGGGTTTGCCATTGCTATCTCTGGCCTCTGATGTGCCAGGGTTGCTTGCTGTGTTGGTACTACGGGCCAACCAGCTATCTTCGCCCGCGCAAAAGCGGGTCATGAGTGTCGTGAGGGCTGCCATGGATTTTGGCTTCTCTTGGCCGAGATGTCGGGCGAGCCACTCGTCACGGATGTTATGTTTAAAGGCCGCTAGGGCTTCGGCATCCGGACATTCGACAATTTGGTTCTTTTTAGTTAGGAACCGAGTCCAGAATTTCCTGGCTGACTCTCTGGTCTGTTGTGTTATGTGACTTAATCGTCAACATCTGGTGGTCGCACATAAGTGCCCTGGAAGTTGTCCAGGAAAGCGTCTACCAGGTTCTCCCAACTTCCGATGGAGTTTGCCGGCAAGCTATTCAGCCAATGCCGAGCCGGCCCTTTGATTTTTAGCGGGAGATACTTGATGGCATGTAGATCATCCCCGCGGGCCATGTGAATGTGGAGGAAGAAATCCTCTATCCATATTGCGGGGTCTGTAGTGCCATCATCTAATTCAATGTTCACGGGTTTAAACCCTTCTGGGAATTCATGATCCATTACTTCATCAGTGAAGCATAGGGGGTGTGCGGCGCCTCTATGCCGGGCTATGTCGCGACGCAGTTCATACGAGTCTTGTCTGCTGTATTCGGCCCTGCCGGATTTGCTTTTAGTGTATCCGGCGTGACGGTCGTCGTCACGCGTTGGGGCGCGCCCCCGTGATCTGTAGATCGATCTTGCATGTCCTGCTTTGTTTTCCAATACGCCTCGCAGGTCCTGCATGTTACCCCGGGCCTTGGTATTTTTGTTTAACTAGCGACGGGGTGCGGGCTGGACTTCGGCCTGATATGCCGCTTTGTCTCGGCCACGAGGTGGCCGGTCAGCCGCATCATACGCTGGAAGCGTAGGCTTTAATGCTTCCTCCTCGAGTTGGGGTATCAACCTGCGCTTTGGGTAACTTTTGGTTGGGCGCTCGAGTTCGTATTCCTCGGCCGCCAGGACCTCAGTCCATCTATCCGCTAGCAGATCTTGGTCAGCTTGACGCTGTTGTTGCTTTTTCTTCAGGCTTTTTGCTGTGGCTATAAGTCGGCGCTTGAAGCGATCCTGCTCGACGGGATCCTCAGGCATGATAAATTCTTCGTCGCCGAGGCTCACCTCGTCTTTGGAGAGAGGCATGTAATTGTCATCCTCTGATTCTCCATCTGTCGCCTGTTTCTTAGGGCTAGCTTGCCCATCCTCCTACTCAAAGCCTGGCTAGAGGGGATTGTCTTTGTCTTCGGCACTATCCGCAGCGTTATTGTCTCTTGTGCCGGTATCGCTGCTTTTGCTATGGCGGGGCTTAGAGCGGCGCCGATGACGCCGGTGCTTAAGTTGCTTCTCGAGGGAATTATCCTCCGTTGCCTTATTGCCGTTGCTTTCTTTGGGGTGTCCACCATATATATATATATCATATGATGAGGTGGCCGTCCAGCACCCTGTGGGCGGTGGTTCCTGTTCTTCTCCTGCATCGTCGTCCATACCGTCGATGTCTTCGGAGCCGAAATCGAGCATGTCGGTTAAGTCATCGACAGTGGCTATTAAGTGGGTGGTGGGTGGGGAACGAATTTCTTCGTCGTCCTCTTCCCACTCAAGCCGGACACAGTTCGGCTAAGGGCCTCCTAACAAGGAGAGAGACCTTAATGAATTTAGCACGTCGCCGAGGGGCGAGTGCTGAAAGATATCCGCGGAGAAAAACTCCATGATCGGTGCCCAATCGGATTCGATAGGCACGGACGCAGGCGGTTTGGAGCCCGTGGCCGGGGACGAATCCGAGGGTCCGGCAACACAGGTCTCATAGGAGGTGAAGTCAGTATTCGGCTCTACCGCCGCTGAGTGTGCGGCCTCTGTGGCGGGGTCCATCCACCCGTCCTCGGACGGCGCAATCTGCCCCGGATTGAGGGCCGGAGTAGCCACAGGTGTGATCTCCCGAACACCGTCCGATGGCAGAGCTAAGTCATGCTCGTCGTGACTGTGCGGCGCACCTGACATGGGCTCGAATCCGTCGAAGATCAAGTCTCCGCAGATGTCGGCAGTATAGTTTAAGTTTCCAAACCTGACCTGACGGCCAGGGGCGTGGCTCTCGATCTGCTCCAGATGGCCAAGCGAGTTGGCCCATAGTACGAAGCCGCCGAATACGAAGATCTATCCGGGGAGAAAAACCTCACCCTGGATCGCATCGTTGCCGATGATCGAAGGATCCATCAAGCCTTTATCGTGACGGCACGGTGGAACTCTCGATGGAGGTAATACCCTACTTCTTGCTTGATTGATCTTGATGATATGAGTATTACAAGAGTTGATCTACCACGAGATCGTAGAGGCTAAACCCTAGGAGCTAGCCTATGATTATGATTGTTGTTGTCCTACGGACTAAACCCTCTGGTTTATATAGACACCGGAGGGGGCTAGGGTTACACAGAGTCGGTTACAAGGGAGGCGATCTACATATCCGAATTGCCAAGCTTGCCTTCCACGCAAAGGAGAGTCCCATCCGGACACGGGACGAAGTCTTCAATCTTGTATCTTCATAGTCCAACAGTCCGGCCAAAGTATATAGTCCGGCTGTCCGAGGACCCCCTAATCCAGGACTCCCTCAACTGGGCCTTCGGTTAATAGGTTAGTCCCAAAAATAATATAAAAGTGCTTAGTAAAGCCCATTAAACATCCAAAACAGATAATATAGTAGCATGGAACAATCCAAATTATAGATACGTTGGAGACGTATCAAGAGCTCATGATTGGGGCATGAATATAACATTGACTTCAGCCTCCCCCAAGCTAGAGCGATACTTTCTCCTTCACGAGGCCAAAAAATATATATATATATATATACATATATAATTCCGATCATGACGAACTAGATGCATAGGATAATTTTTTTGGTGGAACTCCAATTTCAATCGATTCCAATTCCAAGATCCAATATCATCGCATAGCCTATACCATGCCAATGCTTTTACCTTCAAAGATAAAGGGAAAACCTTTTTCATAACTTCATCCCCGGGTAAACTTGCAAGCTTGAACAATCCACAATTTTGTTCTACATATATCAAGTGCATATCAGGATGTTTGGTTCCATCTCCTGCATAAGGATTAGCTAGCAGTTGTTCTATCATACCCGAAGGAATTTAATATTCAATATTTTCAGTAGGTGCACTAGGTTGAGGGGTAGATAATTGTGGTTCCGTTCGAGGTGAAGATACCCCGAACAAACCCCTCAAAGGACTGTTTTCCATAGCAACAAGTGACAATAAATTTCAGCACACTATATAAATGTTTCCTTACCAAATTCGACTTACCAAAGGCTCTTCACTCCCCGGCAATGGTGCCAGAAAATAGCCTTGATGACCCAAAAGTATAGGGGATCAATTGTAGCTCTTTTCAATAAGTAAGAGTGTCGAACCCAACGAGGAGCAGAAGGAAATGACAAGTGGTTTTCAGCAAGGTAATGTCTGCAAGTGCTGAAATTGTAAGTAGCAGAGTAGTTTGATAGCAAGATAATTGTATCCCAAATTTTCAATTTGGAATGTTATACATTAGAGCATCATTGCATATCATATTTTATTTGCATTTTGATTTTGATCCTAGAAATTCTACGCAACTCAAGGACCCACGGAGAGAGTTGGGGATTTCGTTATTTTCATATTTGGGTTTCCTCAAATTTTGAAAAAAGGATCATTTGATTTATTTACTTTATCTTCAATTATTTCATTTATAAAAATACGAGACAGGGAATAAAATGAATTTCCCAAAAATAAGAAATATTGAGGATTTAATAAAAAATCAAATATTATTTTATTTGGAAGTTTTCGCTATTTTATTTGAATTTAGGAAAAATTGTACGTTTTTCAGAACTGCATTTTTGGGCCAAGAAAATGTTCATCTCGTTCTAAATATTTTATTTAGACGGTGAAAATTTGTTTTGGCATTCTTAGATTTTTATTTTATTTCCAACAATTTTTCTTAGTTTCGGCGGAATTGTTTAAAAAAAAGAGTCACGCACCAGACTGGGACGAGGCCCAGCCGAGCCGGCCCGCCTCCCCGCCGCCGTCTCCCGCGCAGAGACCGCGCGCGCGCCGCCGCCGCCGCCCGGACAGAGTCCGAGCCGGACTCCGCCTCCGCCGCCGCCTTGCCCCTCCCCCAAGCCACCACACCCCCTCCTCTTTAAATAGCTGCCGCCGCCGCCCCCTCACCCCGCCACCCGACCCGCCCCGCCTCCCGCAGCCGCCGAGCCGCCGCCCGAAGCCGAGCCGCCGCCGCCGCCCGAAGCCCCGGAGCCCCACCGGACCCCGCCGGACATTGCCGGAGCCCGATGAGGTAGCCGCCCGCCGTCGCCGCCGTTTTTTTGAACCCGTTCGTTTTTTTAGAAAACCTAGATCCGGTTTTTTAGAAAACCCTAGTTTTCGTTTTTTAGATTAGATCGTTTTTTTTTTGGTTTAGTTTTTTTAGCGGACGTTCGTCCGTACGTTCGTTTTAACGAACGAGTTCGCCATTTAGTCGCTGTTAATGAACGTTCGTTCGTTAGCCTGTTCGTCCGTTTTCTTTTTCTCAGATTTTCCGCGATTATTTCTGATCGCGATTTCCGATCTGTTTTTCGTTTTCGTTTTTCGTTTCGCTCGTTTGTTGGAATCAGACGATTCAAGCGCCTAGAGTTTCGTCTCGAAGCCCTCTTTCTGTTTAGCCAACTCAAACAAGTTTTTGCTACTGTAAAATTTGACTTAGGTCGAGATTAGTAAATGAAGCTTGTTTCTTTCACCGTTTGAGTTTCGTTGCTTCGTTTGATTTGATTCTTTTTGCAAACCGGAGTTCTTAAGTTGAACTTTCTGGTTAGATCTCTTATTCGAGTTTTACCTATGCATTAGACGAGTACTCATTGTATGCTTGTTTGTTTGCGATAGAGTACCCAGAGTGCGCCGCTTGCTACTTCGAATCCCTAGGTTTCACGGATTATCAGCAAGGCAAGTAACACTTTGATCATACTTTTCGTTACCCAGTTTTATTGCGTTAGATCAATCCTCAAACACTACATGATTAGGATCTAATTAAATTGTGGGTTTTGGGAAGTAGATGAGGTAGTACCTATTACCTGTTTTGTATTCAAACCCTTGGGAGTTACTTCTACGTTTGCTTATATTGCTATGCTATGCTCGTAGACGTGGATTGGGTTTGAGTGTATCCATGACAGATGTGAGTTTGTTAATTAATGGTTCAACTTAAGGTGGCAACTTAAATACACATCTGGGTGGATTGAGGCACCTGGGTATTCCAGCGATTGCTTGTTTTTTTATGGACCGCCACCCAGGCTCAAAGGGATCATAAGTTCATTCATGCTAGAAACTTCCGTGTGTAGCCGCAAGCTATTATGGGCTCTAGCATAGTTGATTAAGTTGTGTGAAATCTTACAGTGGTAGACTAGCAGATGTAGGGGAAGTAGGTGTAACTGTCTACCCGATCGTAAGGTGCTAACGCTTCTGAAAGACTATGTCTCGGTCATCCGTTTCTCAAACACCATGTAGTGCGAGAATCCCAACGGAGGAGATCGAGTCTTGCAGGGAAAAGTGCGCAAACCTGTGCAGAGTGTACAATCTAATCATGGTTAGCCGTGTCCCCGGTTATGGACAACTTGAGTATCTAGTACTTGGATTTTCATGTGAATCTCATCATGTTACTTTAATTAATTTTGTTGGGATTAATGTTGAAACTTAATTGGGACTGAGATGGTGTCACCCATTCTCAATGTTTAACAACCACCATGATAGTTAAATAAAATTTATTCCGTTGCAGTAGGGAAAAATTGGCTTTTCGCAAAACTGTAACGATAGAGCTTTCCACCAGCCAAATATGCATGTAGTATAGCATTATTCTGTTCATTACTCTCTATGTGTTACATTGCTAGCATATTCCATGTGCTGACCCGTTTTCGGGCTGCAACGTTTCATGTTGCAGACTTTTCAGACGACGAGTAAGGTGCCTTAGGTCGTGGGCTTATACTCAGTGATGCCGTTGGAGTTGATGGACTCACCTATCTTCCAAGCCTTCCGCTGTTATAGTTATTAGATGGCCTTAAGCCCTATTTATTGTAATAAGTTCTCTTTTGAGACATTCGATGTAATAAGTGTGTGATTGATATTCTGTTATAAATCCTTCTAGTACTGTGTGTGTCAGCATTACTGATCCAGGGATGACACTGATGCACAGAGACTTGACCGTCTGAGGTCTGGTCGCTACAAGATGGTATCAGAGCACACGCTGACTGTAGGACACGACCACTAAGCTTAAACCCTAGATCACTATTCTCTTCTCATTTCTGACTCCTCTTCATTTTCCACTCTTTTAGGATGGCGGATGCCAGGAACAAGTTCATGCAACCAGATGAAGATACACCCTTTGGACGCCACTTGAAGGAAGTCACTAGATACTTGAACATCGAAATACCAAGCTTCACCGGAACCTACAACGCCACACTACCAGAAGAGGAGCGTTGGATGATTCAAGTTCAAGTTCCAGGAAGGACGTTCATGCCCGTCACCGAGCCCATAGAGTTTTCCTTTGATGCACCAACCTGGAGTCTAGGAAAGAGCATGGCAGCCCACATCACCATGGGACGCATTGGAGAAGTTTACCACAAAGAGCTTAAGGATACCATTTACCAGATTTGTGGGCGCCGAGATGAGCAATGGGAGATGATCAACACCAAGAAGGATAGATCAATTGCAGCTTTCGTCCAGGAGCAAAACCAACACATTCGTCGCCAGGAGAACCAAATGTGCACAGGCATGATAGATCTGAAGAAGGAATTAACCAAGATCATGGAGTTGGTGGAAGAACTCAAGTCTACGCATGATGGATATGAGGAGGAGATCGCCACGGTGTTGGAGAAGAATGACGACCTGATAAAGAAGATCAGAGTATTCATGGGAGACCCAGCACCAGGAGGAGAAGACGATGATTGCGCTTGCCTGGATAACTACATCATCATCGACGACACCGACTCGGACCCAAGTGAAGATGACTTTGTTGATGAAGCTGGAGCAGATATCATGGAGTCTTCGACCGATTAAAATTTCTAGTAGACCACCATAATCAATAGTAGTATTCCCCCATGTATATAGTATAGTCCGAGCACTTTGTGAAGATAGTTAGATCGATTGTATGCCTTGTTTGAATTGATTTGAGTGATATTGATTGTGTTTGTCTCATGTGCATGTGGGTAGTGTTTTCTCTCTAGACCTCATTCTATTCTAAATTCTCATCTTTTCTAAACCCATCAGATGCCTCCGAGACGCGACACCGGATTTGTTTTCCCGCCGGAGCTCACCCAGTTGATTCAGCAGCAGAATGTCTTGATGCAAGGACTAGTACAGAACCAAGGCAACAACAACAACCCACCACCACCACCACCTGTTGATCACTTAACCCGTTTCTTGAGACTGAATCCGCCGGTGTATTCCAGTAGCACTGAGCTGATTGTTGCAGATGATTGGCTCCGCAAAGTTGGAAGGGAGTTGACCACTATAGGATGCACAGATGCGGAAAGAGTGCGTTTTGCCGCACATCAGCTTGATGGACCCGCAGCATCATGGTGGGAGAATTACACAGCCACACACCCTATAGACACTGTCACATGGGACCAGTTCCAGCAAGCTTTTTGTACTGCCCATGTTTCAGCAGGAGCTATGGCCATGAAGAAGCGTGAGTTTCGCAACCTACGCCAAGGAGGACGCACCGTAGGCCAGTATGTGGAGGATTTTAGTAAACTAGCACGTTATGCCCCAGATGACGTTGCTACTGATGCAGCCAAGCAGGAGAAGTTTTTGGAAGGACCGAATGATGAGCTGAGCATGCAGTTGATGGTAGCAACCTTCAACAACTACCTGGAGTTGGTACATAGAGCTCTCATGATTGAAGGGAAGCAGCAGCAGATTGAAAACAGCAAGAGGAAGTATGGACAAGGGAAGTACAATTCTGGAGCTCAGCAGAAGTCACGTTTTACCCCGAAATCGGGAGGACATTTTCAGCATACCCATAGAGGAGGTAGTTCGCACAATCATAATGGCCCCAAGAATGGTAACGGGAATGGAGGAAGCAACGGCCAGAACCGTACCAACCCATCAACACCAGCCAAGAGAGACCTGAGCCAAGTCACTTGCTATAAGTGTCAGAAGACTGGACATTAAGCCAATGAATGTCCTGAAGCCCTGAATGGAAAGGGCAATGGAAGCTCTGGGAAGAAGCCGAACCCTTTCAATAAAGGACATGTGAACCACGTTAACGTGGAGGAGGTTGAAGCCCAGCCATATGCAGTAATAGGTAAGTTTTTGGTTAAGTCATTTACTACACTCGTTCTTTTTTATACTAGTGCATCGCATTCATACATATCAAGGGGATTCGTGGATAAGTATAAACTGCCCACCAAAGTTCTTAGAACACCTATGTTAGTGAGTTCACCAGGAGCAGAGTATATGGCAAGCCAAGGATGTTTTCAGATGCCATTGGCCATAGGTAGGCATGTTTTCCCCTCAGACTTAATAATCTTGGAGTCGCAAGGTTTGGATGTGATTTTGGGTATGGATTGGCTGTCGATGTACGGAGGAAACATCGATTGCGCCAGTAAGACGATTTTACTTACCACCCCAGAAGGAAGAAGGATTAAGTATGTATCCCGGCATGTGCCGAAGAGGACTCAGGTGAATTCCTTATCAGGATTTGTACAGGAGGAAGTACCAGTGGTGAAGGATTTCCCTGACGTATTTCCAGAGGAGTTGCCAGGCATGCCACCAGACAAAGACATTGAGTTTTTTATTGAGCTTTTGCCAGGCACAGGGCCAATATCTAAGAGACCGTACAGGATGCCCGCAAAAGATTTGGAGGAGATTAAGAAGCAGATTAAGGAGTTACTGGATAAAGGCTATATTTGCCCAAGTTCTTCACCTTGGGGATCGCCAGTACTTCTAGTGGAGAAGAAGGATGGATCGTTAAGGATGGTTGTTGATTATCGAGGACTGAATGAAGTGACCATAAAAAACAAGTACCCACTGCCGATGATCAATGATCTGTTTGACCGCTTACAAGGAGCTAAGGTATTTTCCAAGATTGATCTGCGATCAGGATACCATCAGTTGAAGATTCGAGAGCAGGATATACCTAAGACAGCTTTTACCACCAGGTATGGGCTATACGAGTATACCGTTATGTCATTTGGTCTGACTAACGCACCTGCCTATTTCATGAACCTGATGAACAAAGTGTTTATGGAGTTTTTGGATAAGTTCGTCGTAGTGTTCATTGATGACATTTTGGTCTACTCAAAGAATGAAGAGGAGCATAAGGAGCATTTGCGTTTGGTACTTGAGAAGCTCAGAGAACATCAGCTATACGCCAAGTTCAGCAAATGTGAGTTTTGGTTGAAGGAAGTTGGATTCCTCGGACATGTTATATCCGGAGAAGGAATAGCAGTAGACCCCACCAAAGTTGACACTGTAACAAACTGGGAATCACCCACATCAGTTGGAGAGATCCGGAGTTTTCTTGGACTTGCAGGATACTACCGAAGATTCATTGAGAATTTCTCGAGGATTGCAAAGCCCATGACAGAGCTGTTGAAGAAGGACACCAAGTTCAATTGGACTGAGGAATGTGAAGCTAGTTTCCAGGAGTTGAAGAAACGTTTGGTTACATCACCAGTGTTGATTCTGCCAGATCAGCGCAAGGATTATGAAGTATACAGCGATGCTTCTCGTCGAGGACTTGGAGCAGTGCTTATGCAGAAAGGAAGAGTTGTTTCATATGCCTCACGACAGCTTAAGCCCCATGAGTTGAATTATGCTACGCATGATTTGGAGTTAGCAGCCGTAGTACATGCGTTGAAGACATGGAGACACTTTCTCATCGGAAACCACTGCGAGGTGTACACGGATCATAAGAGTTTGAAATACATCTTCACGCAGAAAGAGTTGAATCTCAGGCAAAGGAGATGGTTGGAGCTCATAAAGGATTATGATATGAGATTGCATTATCACCCCGGAAAGGCTAACGTAGTAGCAGATGCGTTGAGCCGCAAGAGCCATGTCAACACACTCATGACCGGAGAGTTACCGAAGGAATTAGCCGAGGATCTTCGCGAGCTATGTTTGGAGATAGTTCCGTGAGGCTATGTTGCCGCATTAGAAATACAGTCTACTTTGATGGATAAGATCAGAGAAGCTCGGAAGACTGACAAGGAGATTGCCGGAATAAATGAAAGGATGAGCAAAGGAAAAGCCAAGGGATTTCATGAGGACGAGCACGATACCTTATGGTTTGAGGACCGCGTTTATGTGCCTAATGATCAGGAGATCAGGAAGTTGATTCTGCAAGAGGCCCATGATTCGCCGTATTCGATTCACCCAGGAAATACCAAGATGTATATGGATTTGAAGGATACTTTCTGGTGGACCGGAATGAAGAAGGATATTGCGGAGGACGTAGCAGTTTGTGATGTATGTCAGAGCGTGAAGGCAGAGCATCAGAAACCAGCAGGATTGCTAAAGCCATTGCAGATACCCGAATGGAATTGGGATAAGTTAGGCATGGATTTTATCACAGGATTGCCCAAGACTCGTTCAGGCTATGACTCAATATGGGTTGTAGTCGATCATTTGACGAAAGTAGCTCATTTCATCCCAGTGAAGACCACTTACACCAGTGCTAAGTTGGCAAAGATATACATGACAAGGATCGTATGTCTGCATGGAGTTCCGAGGAGCATTGTATCAGATAGAGGAACCAAGTTTACCTCAAAGTTCTGGCATCAGTTACATGAAACTTTGGATACCAGGCTAGAGTTCAGTACAGCCTTTCATCCACAGACAGATGGACATACCGAAAGAGTGAATCAGATTTTGGAGGACATGTTGAGAGCTTGTGCGCTAGATTATGGATCTAGTTGGGATGACAATTTACCGTATGCAGAATTTTCTGAGAAGAACAGCTATCAATCCAGTCTGAAGATGGCCCCTTTCGAAGCTTTGTACGGAAGGAGGTGTAGAACACCATTGTTATGGCATGAAATTGGACACCGTCAGTTGTTTGGACCAGATTTGATTAAGGAATCTGAATAGAAGGTGAAGTTGATTCACGATAGGCTCAAGGTAGCCCAATCCAGGCAGAAGAGCTATGCGGATTCTAAATGCAAGGAGACTGTTTACGAAGTCGGAGACAGAGTTTATGTTCATGTATCCCCACTTCGAGGAGTTAAGCGCTTTGGAGTTAAGGGAAAGTTAGCGCCACGATTTGTAGGACCATACAAAGTTTTGGAGCGTATGGGAGAAGTTGCTTCCAAGTTGGAATTACCCGAAGGATTGTCAGGAGTTCACGATGTGTTCCATGTTTCCCAGTTGAAGAAGTGCCATGCAGAGATGGCTGATATACCATTGAGAGATACCGTGCCGCTGGAAGCGATTCAGTTGGATAGTGATTTAACCTACGAGGAGAAACCAGTTAAGATTCTCGAATATGCCAGCCGAGCACCCGTAGCAAGGTTATCAAGTTTTGCAAAGTTCAGTGGAGCCACCATACCGAGGATGAAGCCACCTGGGAGCGAGAGGAAGATCTACGGAAGGACCACCCTCACCTATTTTCTAGCCAACCCGAATCTCGAGGGCGAGATTCATCTTAAGGGGGGTAGGTTTGTAACATCCCAAATTTTCAATTTGGAATGTTATACATTAGAGCATCATTGCATATCAGATTTTATTTGCATTTTGATTTTGATCCTAGAAATTCTACGCAACTCAAGGACCCACGGAGAGAGTTGGCGATTTCGTTATTTTCATATTTGGGTTTCCTCAAATTTTGAAAAGAGGATCATTTGATTTTATTTATTTTATCTTCAATTATTTCAGTTATAAAAATACGAGAGAGGGAATAAAATGACTTTCCCAAAAAAAGAAATATTGAGGATTTAATAAAAAAATCAAATATTATTTTATTTGGAAGTTTTCGCTATTTTATTTAAATTTAGGGAAAATTGCACGTTTTTCAAAACTGCATTTTTGGGCCCAGAAAATGTTCATCACATTCTAAATATTTTATTTAGACGGTGAAAATTTGTTTTGGCATTCTTAGATTTTTATTTTATTTTATTTCCTAGAATTTTTCTTAGTTTTGGCGGACTTGTTTTTTAAAAGAGTCGCGCGCCCGACTGGGTCGAGGCCCAACCGAGCCGGCCCGCCTCGCCGCCGCCGTCTCCCGCGCGGAGACCGCGCACGCGCCGCCGCCGCCGACCCGGACAGAGTCCGAGCCGGACTCCACCTCCGCCGCCGCCTTGCCCCCTCCCCCAAGCCACCACACCCCCCTCTCTAAATAGCCGCCGCCGCCCCCTCACCCCGCCACCCGACCCGCCCCGCCTCCCGCAGCCGCAACCGCCGAGCCGCCGTCGCCGCCCGAAGCCGAGCCGCCGCCGCCGCCCGGAGCCCCGCAGCCCCACCGGACCCCGCCGGACTTCGCCGAAGCCCGACGAGGTAGCCGCCCGCCGTCGCCGCCGTTTTTTTAAACCCGTTCGGTTTTTTAGAAAATCTAGATCCTTTTTTTAGAAAACCCTAGTTTTCGTTTTTTTAGATTAGATCGGTTTTTTTCAGTTTAGTTTTTTTAGCGGACGTGCATCTGTACGTTCATTTTAACGAACGAGTTCGCCCTTTGGTCGCCGTTAACGAACGTTCATTCGTTAGCCTGTTCGTCCGTTTTCTTTTTCTCGGATTTTCCGCGATTTTTTTCTGATTGCGATTTCCAATCTGTTTTTCGTTTTCGTTTTTCTTTTCGCTCGTTTGTCGGAATCAGGCGATTCAAGCACCTAGAGTTTCGTCTCGAAGCCCTCTTTCCGTTTAACCAACTCAAACCAGTTTTTGCTACTGTAAAATTTGACTTAGGTCCAGATTAGTAAACGAAGCTTGTTTCTTTCGCCGTTTGAGTTTCGTTGCTTCGTTTGATTAGATTCGTTTTGCAAACCGGAGTTCTTAAGTTGAACTTTCTGGTTAGATCTCTTATTCGAGTTTTACCTGTGCATTAGGTGAGTACTTATTGTATGCTTGTTTGTTTGCGATAGAGTACCCGGAGTGCGCCGCTTGCTACTTCGAATCCCTAAGTTTCACGGATCATCAGCAAGGCAAGTAACACTTTGATCATACTTTTCATTACCTAGTTTTATTGCATTAGATCAATCCTCAAAAACTGCATGATTAGGATCTGATTAAATTGTGGGTTTTGGGAAGTAGATGAGGTAGTACCTATTACCTGTTTTGTATTCAAACCCTTGGGAGTTACTTCTACGTTTGCTTATATTGCTATGCTATGCTCGTAGACGTGGATTGGGTTTGAGTGTATCCATGACAGATGTGAGTTTGTTAATTAATGGTTCAACTTGAGGTGGCAACTTAAATACACATCTGGGTGGATTGAGGCACCTGGGTATTCCAGTGATTGCATGTTTTTTTATGGACCGCCACCCAGGCTCAAAGGGATCAGAAGTTTATTCATGCTAGAAACTTCCGTGTGCAGCCGCAAGCTATTATGGGCTCTAGAATAGTTGATTAAGTTGTGTGAACTCTTACAGTGGTAGACTAACAGATGTAGGGCAAGTAGGTGTAACTGCCTACCCGATCGTAAGGTGCTAACGCTTCTGAAAGACTATGTCTCGGTCATCCGTTTCTCAAACACCATGTAGTGCAAGAATCCCAACGGAGGAGATCGAGTCTTGCGGGGAAAAGTGCGCAAACCTGTGCAGAGTGTACAATCTAATCATGGTTAGCCGTGTCCCCGGTTATGGACAACTTGAGTATCTAGTACTTGGATTTTCATGTGAATCTCATCATGTTACTTTAATTAATTTTGTTGGGATTAATGTTGAAACTTAATTGGGATTGAGATGGTGTCACCCATTCTCAATGTTTTACAACCACCATGATAGTTAAATAAAATTTATTCCTTTGCAGTAGGGAAAAATTGGCTTTTCGCAAAACTGTAACCATAGAGCTTTCCACCAGCCAAATATGCATGTAGTATAGCATTATTCTGTTCATTACTCTCTATGTGTTACATTGCCAGCATATTCCATGTGCTGACCCGTTTTTGGGCTGCAACGTTTCATGTTGTAGACGTTTCAGACGACGAGTAAGGTGCCTTAGGTCATGGTCTTATACTCAGTGATGCCGTTGGAGTTGATGGACTCACTTATCTTCCAAGCCTTCCGCTGTTATCGTTATTAGATTGCCTTAAGCCATATTTATTGTAATAAGTTCTCTTTTGAGACATTCGATGTAATAAGTGTGTGATTCCTACTCTGTTATAAATCTTGCGAGTACTGTGTGTGTCAGCATTACTGATCCAGGGATGACACTGATGCACAGAGACTTGACCGTCTGAGGTCTTGTCGCTACAATAATTTGTAACGAGCAAGTAATGATAGTAGCAACAAAAGTTCAGCAAGGTAGCCCAATAC
Organism: Triticum aestivum; assembly: GCF_018294505.1. Taxonomy (NCBI): domain Eukaryota; kingdom Viridiplantae; phylum Streptophyta; class Magnoliopsida; order Poales; family Poaceae; genus Triticum; species Triticum aestivum. The sequence goes on from NC_057799.1 coordinate 477,806,571, forward strand.
TTTTGAGGCAAAGGACAGGCCAAAAAGGTCTCTTATGATAAGCAAAGCGTTCTTGAGGGTACACGGGATTCTCATCTAGTAACTTTCATCATGTTGATTCGTGTTCGGTACTTTGATAATTTGATATGTGGGTGGACCGGTGCTGAGGTGTTGTTCTTACTTGAACAAACCTCCTACTTATGATTAACCCTCCCGCAAGCATCCGCAACTACGAGAAAAGTATTAAGAATAAAATCTAACCATAGCATTAAACTTTTGGATCCAATCGGTCCCTTACGGAATAGCGCATAAACTGGGGTTTAAGCTTCTGTCACTCTCGCAACCCATCGTCTAATTGCTACTCCACAATGCATTCCCTTTGTCCCAAATATGGTGAAGTGTCATGTAGTCGACGTACACATGACACCACTAAGGGAATCACAACACACATACTATCAAAATATCGAACACATATCAAGTTGACATGATTACTTGCAACATGATTTCTCCCGTGACCTCAAGAACAAAGGTAACTACTCACAAATGATAATCATGCTCAAGATCAGAGGGGTATTAAATAGCATATTGGATCTTAACATATAATCTTCCACCAAATAAACTATATAGTATTCAACTACAAGATGTAATCAACACTACTAATCACCCACAAGCACCAATCTATAGTTCCGATAACAAGATTGAACACAAGAGATGAACTAGGGTTTGAGATGAGATGGTGCTGTTGAAGATGTTGATGGAGATTGCCCTCCCCAAGATGGGAGAGTTGTTGGTGATGATGTTGACAATGATTTCCCCCTCCGGGAGGGAAGTTCCCTTGGCGGAATCGCTCCACCGGAGGGCAAAAGTGCTGCTACCCAAGTTCTGCCTCGAGACGGGGCGCTTCGTCTCGAAAGTCCTCCCGTTATTTTTTCTAGGTCAAAATGACCTATATACCAGAAAATGGGCACCGGAGGTGGGCCTGGGTGAGCACAACCCACCAGGGCGCGCCTGGGCTGCCTTGCGCGCCCAGGTGGGTTGTGCCCACCTGGTGGGCCCCCTATGGTAGTTATTTGCTCCAATATTCATCATATATTTGATAAAAAATCTCTGTGAAGTTTCAGCTTGTTTAGAGTTGTGCAGAATAGGTGGCCTGGCGTAGCTTTTCCAGGTCCAGATTTCCAATTGCTAGAATTCTCCCTCTTTGTGTGTACCTTGTAAATTATGAGAGAAAAGGCATTATAATTACTCCAAAGAGCATTATTATACATAACAACATCATAAATATTAGTAAGGAAACATGATGCAAAATGGACGTATCAAAGCCACCGTTCATCATTTTTTATACATGTCGCTCTTGATTCATTGCACATCCCGGTACACCGCTGGAGGCATTCATATAGAGTCATATTTTTATTCTAGTATCGAGTTGTAATTTTTGAGTTGTAAGTAAATAGAACTGTGATGATCTTCATTATTAGAGCATTGCCCCATGTGAGGAAATAAAAAAGGCAAATAAAAAAAGAGAAGGCCCAAAAAAAGAGAGAAAAGAAAAAAAGAAAAAAAGAAAGAAAAAAATGAGAGAAAAAGAGAGAAGGGACAATGTTACTATCCCTTTTGCCACACTTGTGCTTCAAAGCAGCACCATGATTTCATGATAGAGAGTCTCCTATGATATCACTTTCATATGCTAGTGGGAATTTTTCATTATAGAACTTGGCTTGTATATTCCAATGATGGGCTTCCTCAAAATGCCCTAGGTCTTCATGAGCAAGCAAGTTGGATGCAAACCCACTTAGTTTTCTTTTTTAGCTTTCATAAACTTATATCTCTAGTGCATCCATTGCATGGCAATCCCTACTCACTCACATTGACATCTATTAATGGGCATCTCCATAGCCCGTTGATATGCCTAGTTGATGTGAGAATATCTCCCTCTTTTTGTGTTCTCCACAACCACCGTCTATAACACCTATAATGCTATGTCCATGGCTCACGCTCATGTATTTCGTGAAAGTTGAAAAGGTTTGAGAATGTCAAAAGTATACAACAATTGCTTGGCTTGTCATCGGGGTTGTGCATGATTGGAATATTTTGTGTGATGAAGATGGAGCATAGCCAGAGTATTTGATTTTGTAGGGATAAGCTTTCTTTGGCCATGTTATTTTGAGAAGACATAGTTATTTTGTTAGTATGCTTGAAGTATTATTGTTTTTATGTCAATATAAACTTTTGTTTTGAATCTTACGAATCTAAACATTCATGCCACAATAAAGAGAATTACATGTATAAATATGATAGGTAGCATTCCACATCAAAAATTCTGTTTTTATCATTTACCTACTCGAGGATGAGCAAGAATTAAGCTTGGGGATGCTTGATACGTCTCCAACATGTCTATAATTTTTTATTGTTCCATGCTATTATATTATCTGTTTTGGATGTTTTATATGCATTAATATGCTATTTTATATGATTTTTGACTCTAACCTATTAACCTAGAGCCCAGTGCCAGTTTCATTTTTTCCTTGTTTTAGAGTTTCCCAGAAAAGGAATACCAAACGGGGTCCAAACGGAATAAAACTTTTGCCATGATTTTTCTTGGACCAAAAGACACCCAGGAGACTTGGAGTGCAAGTCAGAAGAGCCTCGAGCCGGCCACAAGGGTGGAGGGCGCGCCCCCTGACCTTGTGGATCCCTCGAGGGTCTCTTGACCTAATTCTTCCTCCTATATATACTCTTTGACCCCAAAAACATCCAGGGGAGCCACGAAACCACTTTTCCACGGCCGCAACCTTCTGTACCCATGAGATCCCATCTTGGGGCCTTTTCCGGCATCCTGCCGGAGGGGGAATCGATCACGGAGGGCTTCTACATCAACACCATTGCCTCTCCGATGAAGCGTGAGTAATAAACTTCAGACCTACGCGTTCATAGCTAGAAGCTAGATGGCTTCTTCTCTCTCTTTGATTCTCAATACAAAGTTCTCCTCAATGTTCTTGGAGATCTATTCGATGTAATATTCTTTTGCGGTATGTTTGCCGAGATCTGATGAATTGTGGATTTATGATCAAGTTTATCTATGAATATTATTTGAATCTCCTCTGAACTCTTATATGCATGATTTGATATCTTTGCAAGTCTCTTCAAACTATCGATTCGGTTTGGCCAACTAGATTGGTTTTTCTTGCAATGGAAGAAGTGCTTAGCTTTGGGTTCAATCTTGCGGTGTCCTTTCCCAGTGACAGTAGGGGTAGCAAGGCACGTATTGTATTGTTGCCATCGAGGCTAACAAGATGGGGTTTTCATCATATTGCTTGAGTTAATCCGCTACATCATGTCATCTTGATTAATGCGTTACTCTATTCTTATGAAATTAATACTCTAGATGCAGGCAGGAGTCGGCCGATGTGTGGAGTAATAGTAGTAGATGCAGGCAGGAGTCGGTCTACTTGACACGAACGTGATGCCTATATTGTAGATCATTGCCTTACATATCGTCATAACTTTGCACTTTTCTATCAATTGCTCGGCAGTAATTGAAGGAAATATGCCCTAGAGGCAATAATAAAGTTATTATTTATTTCCTCATATCATGATAAATGTTTATTATTCATGCTAGAGTTGTATTAACCAGAAACATAATACATGTGTGAATATGTAGACAAACATAGTGTCACTAGTATGCCTCTACTTGACTAGCTCGTTGATCAAAGATGGTTGAGTTTCCTAGCCATAGACATGAGTTGTCATTTGATTAACGGGATCACATCATTAGGAGAATGATGTGATTGGCTTGAGCCATTTCGTTAGCTTAGCACTTGATCATTTAGTTTACTGCTATTGCTTTCTCCATGACTTATACATGTTCCTATGACTATGAGATTATGCAACTCCCGAATACCGGAGGAACACTTTGTGTGCTACCAAACGTCACAACGTAACTGGGTGATTATAAAGGTGCTCTACAGGTGTCTCCGATGGTGTTTGTTGAGTTGGCATAGATCAAGAATAGGATTTGTCACTCCGATTTTCGGAGAGGTATCTCTGGGCCCTCTCGGTAATGCACATCACTAGAAGCCTTGCAAGGAATGTGCCTAATGAGTTAGTCACGGGATGATGCACTACGAAATGAGTAAAGAGACTTGCCGGTAACGAGACTGAGCTAGGTATTGAGATACCGACGATTGAATCTCGGGCAAGTAACATACCGATGACAAAGGGAACAACGTATGTTGTTATGCGGTTTGACCGATAAAGATCTTCGTAGAATATGTAGGAACCAATATGAGCATCCAGGTTCCGCTATTAGTTATTGACTGGAGACGTGTCTCGGTCATGTCTACATAGTTCTCGAACCCGTAGGGTCCGCATGCTTAAAGTTCTGTGACGATCGGTATTATGAGCTTTTGTGTTTTGATGTACTGAAGGTAGGTCGGAGTCCCGGATATGATCACGGACATGAAGAGGAGTCTCGAAATGGTCGAGACGTAAAAATCGATATATTGGAAGCCTATATTTGGACATCGGAATGGTTCCGGGTGAAATCGGGATTTTACGAGAGTACCGAGAGGTTACCGGAATGTATGGGCCTTAATGGGCCATAGTGGAGAGAGAGAGGAGGCCAGGGCAGGCCGCGCGCCCCCTCTCCCTCTGGTCGGAATTGGACTAGGAGGAGGGGCGGCGCCCCCCTTTTCCTTCCTTCCTCTCTCCCCCTTCCTTCTCTCCTAGTCCAACTAGGCAAGGGGGGATCCTACTCCCGTTGGGAGTAGGACTCCTCCTAGCGCACCCTGCTAGGGCCGGCCAGCCTCCCCCTTGCTCCTTTATATACGGGGGCAGGGGGGCACCCCAAAGACACACAAGTTGATCATTGATCTCTCTTAGCCGTGTGCGGTGCCCCCCTCCACCATAATCCACCTCGGTCATATCGTAGCGGTGCTTAGGCGAAGCCCTGCATCAGTAACTTCATCAACACCGTCACCACGCCGTCGTGCTGACAAAGCCCTTCCCCGAAGCTCTACTGGATCGTGAGTTCGTGGGACGTCACCGAGCTGAACGTGTGCTAAACGCGGAGGTGCCGTACGTTCGGTACTGAGGATCGGTCGATCGTGAAGACGTACGACTACATCAACCGCGTTGTCATAACGCTTCCGCTTACGGTCTTGGAGGCTACGTAGATGACACTCTCCCCTCTCGTTGCTATGCATCACCATGATCTTGCGTGTGTGTAGGAATTTTTTTCAAATTACTACGTTCCCCAACAGTGGCATCAGAGCCAGGTTTATGCGTAGATGTTATATGCACGAGTAGAACACAAGTGAGTTGTGGGCGATACAAGTCATACTGCTTACCAGCATGTCATACTTTGGTTCGGCGGTATTGTTGGATGAAGTGGCCCGGACCGACATTACGCGTCCGCTTACGCGAGACTGGTTCTACCGATGTGCTTTGCACACAGGTGGCTGGCGGGTGTCAGTTTCTCCAACTTTAGTTGAACCGAGTGTGACTACGCCTGATCCTTAAGAAGGTTAAAACATCACTAACTTGACAAAATATCGTTGTGGTTTTGATGCGTAGGTAAGAACGGTTCTTGCTCCGCCCGTAGCAGCCACGTAAAACTTGCAACAACAAAGTAGAGGACGTCTAACTTGTTTTTGCAGGGCATGTTGTGATGTGATATGGTCAAGACATGATGCTATATTTTATTGTAAGAGATGATCATGTTTTGTAACGGAGTTATCGGCAATTGGCAGGAGCCATATGGTTGTCGCTTTATTGTATGCAATGCAATCGCCCTGTAATTGCTTTACTTTATCACTAAGCGGTAGCGATAGTCGTAGAAGCAATAGTTGGCGAGACGACAACGATGCTACGATGGAGATTAAGGTGTCGCGCCGGTGACGATGGTGATTGATACGTCCATTTTGCATCATGCTTTTATATCGATATTTATTGCATTATGGGCTATTATTACACATTATGTCACAATACTTATGCCTATTCTCTCTTATTTTGCAAGGTTTACATGAAGAGGGAGAATGCGGGCAGCTGGAATTCTGGGCTGGAAAAGGAGCAAATATTAGAGACCTATTCTGCACAACTCCAAATGTCCTGAAACTCCACGAAAGTCATTTTTTGAAATAATAAAAAATACTGGCGAAGAACATACCAGAGGGGGCCCAGACCCTGGCCACGAGGGTGGGGGGCGCGCCCTACCCCCCTGGGCGCGCCCCCTGCCTCATGGCCCCCCTGGCAGGCCTCCAGTGCCCATCTTCTGCTATATGAAGTCTTTCGTACGAGGAAAAATCATAAGCAAGATTTCGGGAAGGAACTCCGCCGCCACGAGGCCGAACCTTGGCGGAACCAATCTAGGGCTCCGGCAGAGCTGTTCTACAGGGGAAACTTCCCTCCGGGAGGGGGAAATCATCGCCATCGTCATCACCAACGATCCTCTCATTGGGAGGGGGTCAATCTCCATCAACATCTTCACCAGCACCATCTCCTCTAAAACCCTAGTTCATCTCTTGTATCCAATCTTTGTCCCAAAGCCTCAGATTGGTACCTGTGGGTTACTAGTAGTGTTGATTACTCCTTGTAGCTGATGCTAGTTGGTTTATTTGGTGGAAGATCATATGTTCAAATCCATTATGCATATTAATACCCCTCTGATTATGAACCTGAATATTCTTTGTGAGTAGTTACGTTTGTTCCTGAGGACATGGGAGAAGTCTTGCTATTAGTAGTCATGTGAATTTGGTATTCGTTCGATATTTTGATGAGATGTATGTTGTCTCTCCTCTAGTGGTGTTATGTGAACATCGACTACATGACACTTCACCATTATTTGGGCCTAGAGGAAGGCATTGGGAAGTAATAAGTAGATGATGGGTTGCTAGAGTGATAGAAGCTTAAACCCTAGTTTATGCGTTGCTTCGTAAGGGGTTGATTTGGATCCATATGTTTCATGCTATGGTTAGGTTTACCTTAATACTTCTTTTGTAGTTTCGGATGCTTGCAATAGGAGTTAATCATAAGTGGGATGCTTGTCCAAGTAAGGACAGCACCCAAGCACCGGCCCACCCACATATCAAATTATCAAAGTACCGAACGTGAATCATATGAACGTGATGAAAACTAGCTTGACGATAATTCCCATGTGTCCTCGGGAGCGTTTTCCTTCATATAAGAAATAGTCCAGGCTTGTCCTTTTCTACAAAAAGGATTGGGCCATCTTGCTGCACTTTATTTACATTTTTCACTTGTTACCCATTACAAATTACCTTATCACAAAACTATCTGTTACCGATAATTTCAGTGTTTGCAGAGAATACCTTACTGAAAACTGCTTATCATTTCCTTCTGCTCCTCGTTGGGTTCGACACTCTTACTTATCGAAAGGACTACGTTAGATCCCCTATACTTGTGGGTCATCAAAACTCTTTTCTGGCGCCGTTGCCGGGGAGTGAAGCGCCTTTGGTAGGTGGAATTTGGTAAGGAAAAATTTATATAGTGTGCTGAAATTTACTGTCACTTTTTACTATGGAAAGTAATCCTTTGAGGGGCTTGTTCGGGGTATCTTCACCCCGACCAGTAGAGAAAATAGTTGCTCCTCAACCTACTAAACCTATTGAAAATGTCTACTTTGAAATTCCTTCGGGTATGATAGAGAAACTGCTAGCTAATCCTTTTGCAGGAGATGGAACATTGCATCCCGATTTGCACCTAATCTATGTGGATGAAGTTTGTGGGTTATTTAAGCTTGCAGGTATGCCCGATGATGTTATCAAGAAGAAGGTCTTCCCTTTATCTCTGAAGGGAGATGCATTGACATGGTATAGGCTATGTGATGATATGGGATCATGGGACTACAAACGGTTGAAATTGGAAATTCATCAAAAGTTTAATCCTATGCATCTTGTTCATCGTGATCGTAATTATATATATAATTTCTGGCCTCGCGAAGGAGAAAGCATCGCTCAAGCTTGGGGGAGGCTTAAGTCAATGTTATATTCATGCCCCAATCATGAGCTCTCAAGAGAAATGATTATTCAAAATTTTTATGCTCGGCTTTCTCGTAATAATCAATCCGTGCTCGATACTTCTTGTGCTGGCTCTTTTATGATGAATACTATTGAATACAAATGGGATTTATTGGAAAGAATTAAACGCAACTCTGAAGATTGGACCTCGATGAAGGTAAGGAGTCAGGTATAACACCTAAGTTCGATTGTGTTAAATCTTTTATGGATACCAATGTTTTCCGTGAATTTAGCACTAAATATGGACTTGACTCTGAGATAGTAGCTTCTTTTTGTGAATCCTTTGCTACTCATGTTGATCTCCCTAAGGAGAAGTGGTTTAAATATAATCCTCTCGTTGAAGTAAAAGTAGTTGCACCTATTAAAGTTGAAGAAAAGACTATCACTTATAATGATCCTATTGTTCCTACTGCTTATGTTGAGAAACCACCTTCCCTGTTAGAATAAAGGATCATGCTAAAGCTTCAACTGTAGTCAACAAAAGTGATATTAGGACACACAAACCGCCTGAGCAAGTTAATGTTGAACCTAATATTGCTATGGTTAAAGATCTCCTGGCTGATAATATCGATGGGCATGTTATTTACTTCTGTGAAGAGACTGCTAGAATTGCTAAACCTGGTGCTAAAGATAAACTTAGATCTGTGGTAGGCATCCCTGTTATTTCTGTTAAAATAGGATATCATTGTTATCATGGCTTGTGTGATATGGGTGCTAGTGCAAGTGCAATACCTCATTCCTTATACAAAGAAATTATGCATCATATTGCACCTGCTGAGATAGAAGAAATTGATGTTACCATTAAGCTTGCCAATAGAGATACTATTTCACCGATTGGGATTGTTAGAGATGTTGAAGTCTTATGTGGGAAAGTTAAATATCCTGCTGATTTTCTTGTTCTTGGTTCCCCACAAGATAGCTTTCGTCCCATTATATTTGGTAGACCCTTCTTGAATACCGTCAATGCTAGGATAGACTGCGAAAAGGATGTTGTTACTATTGGTTTGGATGATATGTCTCACGAGTTTAATTTTTCTAAATTTCGTAGACAACCCCGTGATGAGGAATTTCCTAGTCAGGATGAAATTATTGGTCTTGCTTCTATTGTTGTGCCTCCTAATGATCCTTTAGAACTATATTTGCTAGACCATGAAAATGATATGTTTATGAATGAAAGAAGGGAAATAGATGAAGTATTCTTTAAACAGGGACCTATTTTGAAACACAACTTGCCTGTTGAAATCCTAGGGGATCCTCCTCCACCCAAGGGTGATCCCGTGTTTGAGCTTAAACCATTGCCTGATACTCTTAAATATGCTTATCTTGATGAAAAGAAGATATATCCTGTTATTATTAGTGCTAACCTTTCAGAGAAGGAGGAAGAATTTTTTTTGAAAACTCTGAAGAAGCACCGAGTTGCTATTGGATATACTCTTGATGATCTTAAGGGCATTAGTCCCACTCTATGTCAGCACAAAATAAATTTTGAGAAAGACGCCAAACCAGTTATTGATCACCAACGACGGCTAAATCCTAAGATGAAACAAGTGGTAAGAAAGGAAATATTAAAGCTCCTTGAGGCAGGTATAATTTATCCCGTTGCTGATTGTCAGTGGGTAAGTCCCGTTCATTGTCACCCCAAGAAGGGAGGTATTACTGTCGTTCCTAATGATAAAGATGAATTGATCCCACAAAGGATTGTTACAGGCTATAGGATGGTAATTGATTTCCGTAAATTAAATAAAGTTACTAAAAAGGATCATTACCCCTTGCCATTCATTAATCAAATGCTAGAAAGTTTATCCAAACATGCACATTTTTTCTTTCTAGATGGTTACTCTGGTTTCTCTCAAATACCTCTGTCAACTGAGGATCAAGAAAAGACCACTTTTACTTGACCTTTCGGTACTTTTGCTTATAGATGTATGCCTTTTGGTTTATGTAATGCAGCTGCTACTTTTCAAAGATGCATGATGGCTATATTTTCTGACTTTTGTGAAAAGATTTGTGAGGTTTTCATGGACGATTTCTCCATTTATGGATCCTCTTTTGATGATTGCTTGAGCAACCTTGATTGAGTTTTGCAGAGATGCGAAGAAACTAATCTTGTCTTGAATTGGGAGAAATGCCACTTTATTGTTAATGAAGGTATTGTCTTGGGGCAAAAAATTTTCTGAAAGAGGTATTGAAGTTGATAAAGCTAAAGTTGATGCTATTGAAAAAGATGCCATGTCCCAAGGACATCAAAGGTATAAGAAGTTTCCTTGGTCATGCTGGTTTTCATAGGAGGTTCATTAAGGACTTTTCAAAAATTTCTCGGCCTCTGACTAATCTATTACAAAAATATATACCTTTTGTCTTTGATGATGATTGTGTAGAAGCATTTGATATACTTAAGAAAGCGTTGATTTCTGCACCTATTGTTCAGCCACCTGATTGGAATTTACCCTTCGAAATTATGTGTGATGCTAGTGGTTATGCTGTAGGTGCTGTTAGGGCAAAGAGTTGATAAGAAATTAAATGTTATTCAATATGCTAGTAAAACTCTAGACAATGCCCAGAGAAATTATGCTACTATTGAAAAGGAATTTTTAGCACTTGTTTTTGCCTGTGATAAGTTCAGACCTTATATTGTTGATTCTAAAGTAACTATTCACACTGATCATGCTGCTATTAAATACCTTATGGAAAAGAAAGATTCTAAACCTAGACTTATTAGATGGGTTCTCTTGCTACAAGAATTTGATTTGCATATTATTGATAGAAAGGGAGCTGAGAACCCCGTTGCAGAAAACTTGTCTAGGTTAGAGAATGTTCTTGATGACCCACTACCTATTGATGATAGCTTTCCGGATGAACAATTAGCTGTCATAAATGCTTCTTGTACTGCTCCATGGTATGCTGATTATGCTAATTACATTGTTGCTAAATTTATACCACCTAGTTTCACATACCAGCAAAAGAAAAGTTTTTCTATGATTTAAGACATTACTTCTGGGATGACCCACACTTTATAAAGAAGGAGTAGATGGTGTTATTAGACATTGTATACCTGAGCATGAACAGGAACAGATCCTACGCAAGTGTCGCTCCGAAACTTATGGAGGCACCACGCTGGAGATAGAATTGCGCATAAGGTATTGCAATCCGGTTTTTATTGGCCTACTCTCTTCAAGGATGCTCGTAAGTTTGTCTTATCTTGTGATGAATGTCAAAGAATTGGTAATATTAGTAGACGTCAGGAAATGCCTATGAATTATTCATTTGTTATTGAACCATTTGATGTTTGGGGCTTTGATTATATGGGACCTTTTCCTTCCTGTAATGGGTATACACATATTCTAGTTGCCGTTGATTACGTTACTAAGTGGGTAGAAGCTATTCCAACTAGTAGTGCTGATCATAACACCTCTATTAAGATGCTTAAAGAAGTTATTTTTCCGAGGTTTGGAGTCCCTAGATATTTAATGACTGATGGTGGTTTACATTTTATTCATGGTGCTTTTCGTAAAATGCTTGCCAAGTATGATGTTAATCATAGAATTGCATCTCCATATCACCCACAGTCGAGTGGTCAAGTAGAATTGAGTAATAGAGAGCTCAAGAAACTTGATGATGCATTATGGGCCTATAAAACTGCATATAAAAACCCTATGGGTATGTCTCCGTCTAAAATGGTTTATGGAAAAGCATGTCACTTACCTATCGAACTAGAACATAAGGCATATTGGGCTATTAAAGAGCTCAATTATGATTTCAAACTTGCCGGTGAGAAGAGGTTATTTCACATTAGCTCACTAGATGAATGGAGAACCCAAGCCTATGAAAATGCCAAATTGTTTAAAGAAAAAGTTAAAAGATGGCATGACAAAAGGATACAAAAGCATGAGTTTAATGAAGGTGATTATGTGTTACTATTCAACTCTCTTTTAAGATTTTTTGCAGGGAAACTTCTATCTAAATGGGAAGGTCCTTACGTTATCGAGGAGGTCTATCTTTCCGGTGCCATAAAAATCAACAACTTCGAAGGCACAAATCCGAAGGTGGTGAATGGTCAAAGGATCAAACATTATATCTCAGGTAGTCCTATAAATGTTGAAACTAATATTATTGAAACCGTAACCCCGGAGGAATACATAAGGGACACTTTCCATAATGTTTCAGACTCCGAAAAGGAATAGGTATGTGGTACGGTAAGTAAACCGACTCCAAAACAGTTCTGATGGCAATTTTTCTCCGTTTTGGAGTATTTAAGAAAATTGGAAAATAAGAAGCAGTCAGGGAAGGACACGAGGCTTCCACGAGGGTGGGAGGTGCGCCCCCTGCCTCGTGGCCACCTCGTGTGCTCTCCGGACTCCGTTTTCTTGCACGATACTTCTTTTGGTCGGTAAAAATTCATTATATAATCTCTCGAAGGTTTTGACCACCGTATCACGCAAATATCCTCTATTTTCGTTTCAAGCTATTTTCTGCCAGAGTTGTCAAGGCCAAGCATCATGTCGTCCCCCTCCTCCAACAATGGTGACAACGATGCTTGGCTAATGAAGATAGAGCTGAAGAGGGAAGAACCCATGGAGATAAACAAAGATGATAGGATCAAGGAGGCTACGAAGGACCAAGCCCCAACAGCAGAAGAAAATATCCTTCAACTTGATCATAATCTTCTTACCCCAACTGAGATCGAAGCCTTCAAGATGATTGAGTTAGCTCGTATACAAAACAAGTATCTCACATGTTAAAAATATTTTGTTGAAGGAGCATATCATCGCACTCAAGGGCATTATCCGCAAATTGGAGGATCTCCTATGCTCGATGTGTGACTATCCATCATCGCCACCGTCCTCTTCACCAGCAAAAGAGATATAATCACATGGGTATGGGCACTCGCCTTGGAAACTGCCAAGCTTGGGGGAGGTGCCCCGGTATCGTATCACCATCACGCTCCTATCTTTACCATTTTTCGTAGTTCGATCCTTTTGGTAATATCTTGATCTAGTAGAATAAATTTTTAGTATGATCTAGTATTGAGTTTTGCTTTATGATCCCTCTATGTAATCGAGTCCGTGAGCTATATATAATAAAGATCAGTGTTGAGTCAAGGGCTTGATTATCTTGCTATGATCTTGATTGAATAAAAGAAAAAAAAAGAAAAAAAAGAAACAAAGAGATCATATTGATCTTATGGAAAGTAATGACTTCACATATAAAGAGTATGATGATTAAAAGTTGTTGAGAGTTGACAAACATAGTTTTGGTCATCGTTGCAATTAATAGGAAGTAATAAAGAAAGAGAGGTTTCACATATAAATATACTATCTTGGACATCTTTTATGATTGTGAGCACTCATTAAAATATGACATGCTAAAGAGTTGATGTTTGACAAGGAAGACAACGTAATGGGTTATGTTTTCTTACATCTGAAATAAAGTATATTGTCATGGATCATCCAACATGTTGAGCTTGCCTTTCCCCTCATGCTAGCCAATTCTTTGCACCAAGTAGAGATACTACTTGTGCTTCCAAATACCCTTAAACCCAGTTTGCCATGAGAGTCCACCATATCTACCTATGGATTGAGTAAGATCGTTCAAGTAAGTTGTCATCGGTGCAAGCAATAAAAATTGCTCTCTAAATATGTATGATTTATTAGTGTGGAGCAAATAATCTTTATATGATCTTGTGATGTGGAAGAAATAAAAGCGACGGACTGCATAATAAAGGTCCATATCACAAGTGGCAATATAAAGTGACGTTCTTTTGCATTAAGATTTCGTGCATCCAACTATGAAAGCACATGACAACCTCTGCTTCCCTCTGCGAAGGGCCTATCTTTTACTTTTGTCTTATTCCTTACACAAGAGTCATGGTGATCTTCACCTTTCCTTTTTACATTTTATCGTTTGGCAAGCACATTGTGTTGGAAAGATCCTGATATATATCCAATTGGATGTAAGTTAACATGAATCATTATTGTTGACATTACCCTTGAGGTAAAAGGTTGGGAGGCAACACTATAAGCCCCTATATTTCTCTGTGTCTGATTAAAACTCCATACCCATAAGTATTGCGTGAGTCTTAGCAATTGTGAAAGACTAAACGATAGTTGAGTATGTGGACTTGCTGAAAAGCTCTTATATTGACTCTTTCCGATGCTATGATAAATTGCAATTGCTTCAATGACTGAGATTATAGTTTGTTAGTTCTCAATGAAGTTTCAGATTCATACTTTACATTGTGAATAGATTATTAGATTATTACTTGAGCATAAGAAATCATATGACAATATATATATATATATATATGTTTCTGTTATAAGAATGCTCATGATACCCTCATGTCCGTATTTTATTTTATCGACACCTCTATCTCTAAACATGTGGACATATTTATCGTTATCGGCTTCCGCTTGAGGACAAGCAAGGTCTAAGCTTGGGTGAGTTGATACGCCCATTTTGCATCATGCTTTTATATCGATATATATTTCATTATGGGCTGTTATTACACATTATGTCACAATACTTATGCCTATTCTCTCTTATTTTGCAAGGTTTGCATGAAGAGGGAGAATGCCGGCAGCGGGAATTCTGGGCTAGAAAAGGAGCAAATATTAGAGACCTATTCTGCACAACTCCAAATGTCCTGAAACTCCACGGAAGTCATTTTTGGAAATAATATAAAATACTGAGCGAAGAAAATACCAGAGGGGGGCCCACACCCTGGCCACGAGGGTGGGGGGGGGCGCCCTACCCCCTGGGCGCGCCCCTGCCCCATGGGCCCCCTAGCAGGCCTCCGATGCCCATCTTCTGCTATATGAAGTCTTTCGTCCGAGGAAAAATCATAAGCAAGCTTTCGGGAAGAAACTCCGCCGCCACGAGGCGGAACCTTGGCGGAACCAATCTAGGGCTCCGGCAGAGCTGTTCTGCCGGGGAAACTTCCCTTCGGGAGGGGGAAATCATCGCCATCGTCATCACCAACGATCCTCTCATCGGGAGGGGCCAATCTCCATCAACATCTTCACCAGCACCATCTCCTCTAAAACCCTAGTTCATCTCTTGTATCCAATCTTTGTCCCAAAGCCTTAGATTGGTACCTGTGGGTTACTAGTAGTGTTGATTACTCCTTGTAGTTGATGCTAGTTGGTTTATTTGGTGGAAAATCATATGTTCAGATCCATTATGCATATTAATACCCCTCTGATTATGAACATGAATATGCTTTGTGAGTAGTTACGTTTGTTCCTGAGGACATGGGAGAAGTCTTGCTATTAGTAGTCATGTGAATTTGGTATTCGTTCGATATTTTGATGAGATGTGTGTTGTCTCTCCTCTAGTGGTGTTATGTGAACGTCAACTACATGACACTTCACCATTATTTGGGCCTAGAGGAAGGCATTGGGAAGTAATAAGTAGATGATGGGTTGCTAGAATGACAGAAGCTTAAACCCTAGTTTATGCGTTGCTTCGTAAGGGGCTGATTTGGATCCATATGTTTCATGCTATGGTTAGGTTTACCTTAATAATTCTTTTGTAGTTGCGGATGCTTGCAATAGGAGTTAATCATAAGTGGGATGCTTGTCCAAGTATGGACAGCACCCAAGCACCGGTCCACCCACATATCAAATTATCAAAGTACCGAACGCGAATCATATGAACGTGATGAAAACTAGCTTGACGATAATTCCCATGTGTCCTTGGGAGCGTTTTCCTTCATATAAGAAATTGTCCAGGCTTGTCCTTTGCTACAAAAAGGATTGGGCCATCTTGCTGCACTTTATTTACACTTGTTACTCTTTACCCGTTACAAATTACCTTATCACAAAACTATCCGTTACCGATAATTTCAGTGCTTGCAGAGAATACCTTACTGAAAACTGCTTATCATTTCCTTCTGCTCCTCGTTGGGTTCGACACTCTTACTTATCGAAAGGACTACGATAGATCCCCTATACTTGTGGGTCATCAAGACTCTCCCAACAAGCAAAAGAAGAACAAGATATCTTTTTTGGGTTTTCTTTTAATTATTACTTACTACAAGCAAGAAGGTAAACTAACTAAAAGCTACAACTAATTTTTTTTGGTTTTTCTTAAGGTTTTTCAAACACACAAGAAGAAAGCATAAAAAGAAAAATAAACTATCATGGATATTATAGTGAAAAAGTATGAGCACCGACAACTAGCATGAGTGTGTGAACATAACTGTAATGTCGGTGAGAAATACGTACTCCCCCAAGCTTAGGCTTTTGGACTAAGTTGGTCTATGGTCACGGCTGGCCTGGCAGATATCTAAAGTTATAGTTGGGGTCGTACTGAGATGCAGCGGCTATTGCATCGTGGGCTGCAGCTTGAAGGCGAGCTGTCTCAGTCCTCCTCTCATACCCGTTCGCCTCCTCCCTGGTTATAGCATGTCTCCCTTTTGCCTGAAAGTCAAAGAAAGTAGGGGCAGGGAGAGCGACGTGATAGGTGCGTTGTCTGTCAAAGATTAGTCGGTACTGGAGGAACTGATCGTTCCTCTCAACAAACTGATGATGAACCATAGCCTCATAATCTAAATAAACAGGAGGCAACTCAATATCATACCCATGTTTGGGTATATCGAGAAAATTAGCTAGATGGGTTGCATAAATTCCACCAAAGAAATGTCCATTAATTCTATTATTATGCAAGCTACGTGCAACAATGGCTCCCAAATTATAATGTTTATCTCCTAATACAGCACTCCTGAGAACACTAAGATCAGGGACACACATGTGATATGCTTCATCCTTACCATTGATGCACCTACCTATGAAGAGAGCAAAATAATGAATAACAGGAAAATGAATGCTCCCTATGGTAGCTTCTGTTATATCTCTAGACTCCCCCACAGTTATACTAGCAAGAAAATCTCTAAATTCAGATTTGCGAGGTTCACTAGGACTACCCCATTGCGGGAGTTTACAAGCAGTGCTAAAATCCTGTAAGTCCATAGTATGAGAATTTTCATAAAGATCAAACAAGACAGTTTGAGAATTGCGTGATGATGAAAATTCAAACCTTCTCACAAAGGAATCAGTGAGATAGTGGTACTGACGGCACTTATCCGCCTCGAAGCTCTCAAGATCGGCATTACACACATATGCCTCAAATTCCTCCTTGATTCCTGCTCGAACCATAAAGTCCTCTAACGGCCATTCACAGGCCCGCACTTGAGCTTCCCTCGGTGGTTCATCATCCGCATCGCGTATTGCGAGCCTGGGTGCTTGCTTCCTTGAGGGACCACCTTGGTACATTTTCCTAAACATATTTCTTCCACTGAAAAATTTATGAAAAATTTTAGTAACTCAAAATAAAAGTGAACCAAACTCAGCAAAATTGATAGCAACTACTCCCACAAGTGCCTAGAGACTATATCTTGCATTAGAACTACTTGGGACCATATAAATTTGACATGCAAGATAAAGAACAGGGTCACCTAGGCAGCAAAAATTTGCAATGAATAAAGCACTAGAACAAAAACTAATTGGACCATTGGAGGAGTCACATACCAAAGAACAATCCCCCAAAGCAGTTTTGTGAATGGAGCTTTGAGCAAGGAGGTCGAAAATGGCAGCAAGATGAGCTAGAACTCGTGCTTAGGCTAGTTGGTGATTTTTTTGGGAGGAAGAAGGAGTGTGTGGTGGCTGGAATAAGTGGAGGGGAGCCACCATGGGCCCACGAGGCAGGGGGCGCGCCCAGGGGGGTGGGCGCGCCCTGGACCCTCGTGGCCAGGTGCTTGCTCCCCCTGCTGTATTCTCAGTGCCAGATATTCGCAAATATTGCAGAAAAAATCATATTTTAATTTCGGGGCATTTGGAGAACTTTTATTTTTAGGGTATTTTTTATTGCACGAATAATTCAGGAAACAGGCAAAAAATATTATTTTTACTTTATTTCAACTAAATAATAGAAAGTAAAAGGAGGGTACAGAAGGTTGTGCTTTCTAATTTCATCCATCTCATGCTCATCAAAAGGAATCCACTAACAAGGTTGATCAAGTCTTGTTAACAAACTCTCTTCGAATAACATGGAACCAGAGAAATTTCGAATAGCACTAGGTTACCTCAACGGGGATATGCACGTCACCAATAATAAGAATATCATATTTCTTCTTGACACTAGGTAGAGGAAATTCAAAACCTCCAAAAATAATCGATGAAAATTTTCCAATAGAGTTTATACTATGAACTTGAGGTTGTTTCCTCGGAAAGTTTACCGTATGCTCATTACCATTAACATGAAAAGTGACATTGCCTTTGCTGCAATCAATAATAGCCCCTGCAGTATTCAAAAAGGGTCTTCCAAGAATAATAGACATACTATCGTCCCCGGGAATATCAAGAATAACAAAGTCCGTTAAAATAGTAACATTTGCAACAACGGGCACATCCTCACAAATACCGACAGGTATAGCAGTTGATTTATCAGCCATTTGCAAAGATATTTCAGTAGGTGTCAACTTATTCAATTCAAGTCTACGATATAAAGAGAGAGGCATAACACTAACACCGGCTCCAAGATCACATAATGCAGTTTTAACATAGTTTCTTTTCATGGAGCATGGTATAGTTGGTACTCCTGGATCTCCTAGTTTCTTTGGTATTCCACCCTTAAAAGTATAATTAGCAAGCATGGTGGAAATTTCATCTTCTGGTATCTTCCTTTTATTTGTAACAATTTCTTTCATATACTTAGCATAAGCATTCATTTTGAGCATATTAGTCAAACGCATACGCAAAAAGATAGGTCTAATCATTTCAGCAAAGCGCTCAAAATCCTCATCATCCTTTTTCTTGGATGGTTTAGGAGGAAAAGGCATGGGTTTCCGAACCCAAGGTTCTCTTTCTTTACTGTGCTTCCTAGCAACGAAATCTCTCTTATCATAACATTGATTCTTTGATTGTGGGTTATCAAGATCAACAGTAGGTTCAATCTCTACATCATTGTCATTACTAGGTTGAGCATCAACATGAACATCATCATTAACGTTATCACTAGGTTCATGTTCATTAACAGATTGTGTTTCAGCATCAGAAATAGAAATATCATTGGGATTCTTATGTGTGTCAACAATAGGTTCGCTAGCAGCATGCAAAGTCCTATCATTTTTCCTTTTCTTCCTCTTATAAGGACTAGGTGTATCATCATTAATTCTCTGAGAATCCTGCTCAATTCTCCTAGGGTGGCCCTCAGGATACAAAGGTTCCTGAGTCATTTTGCCCCCTCTAGTTGCAACTCTAACAACAAAGTCATTATTCTTACTATTCAATTCATTGAGCAAATCATTCTGAGCTTTAAGTACTTGTTCTACTTGAGTGGTAACCATAGAAGCATGTTTACTAATGAGTTTAAGTTCACCTTTAACTCTAGACATATAATCTCTCAAGTGTTCAATCATATAAGCATTGCCTTTTAATTCTCTACCAAAATAAGCATTGAAGTTTTCTTGCTTAACCATAAAGTTACGAAACTCATCTAAGCATTGGCTAGCAAACTTAGTAGGCGGGATTTCATCTTTATCATATCTATAGAGAGAATTTACCTTTACTACCTGTGTCGGGTTATCAAGACCATGTGTTTCTTCAACAGGCGGTAAATTAAGACCATGTATTTCTTCAACAGGAGGTAAATTCTTAACATCTTCAGCTTTTATACCTTTTTCTTTCGTAGATTTCTTTGCCTCTTGCATATCTTCAGGACTGAGAAATAGAACACCCTTTTCTTTGGAGTTGGCTTAGGAGTTGGTTCAGGAAGTGTCCAATTATTTTCATTAGTCAACATATTATTCAATAGAATTTTAGATTGATCAACTGTTCTTTCCCTGAAAACACAACCAGCACAACTATCCAGGTGGTCTCTAGAAGCATCGGTTAGTCCATTATAAAAGATATAAAGTATTTCATTTTTCTTAAGAGGATGATCAGGCAAAGCATTAAGTAATTGGAGAAGCCTCCCCCAAGCTTATGGGAGACTCTCTTCTTCAATTTGCACAAAACTATACATTTCCCTTACAGCAGCTTGTTTCTTATGAGCGGGGAAATATTTAGCAGAGAAGTAATAAATCATATCCTGGGGACTACGCACACAACCAGGATCAAGAGAATTAAACCATATTTTAGCATCACCCTTTAATGAGAACGTAAATATTTTAAGGATATAATAGTAGCGAGTTTTCTCATCATTAGTGAACAGGGTGGCTATATCATTTAATTTAGTAAGATGTGCTACAACAGTTTCAGATTCATAGCCATAGAAAGGATCAGATTCAACCAAAGTAATTATATCATTGTCGACAGAGAATTCGTAATCCTTATCAGTAACAAAGATAGGTGAAGTATCATAAGTAGGATCATATTTCATTCTAGCATTCAAGGATTTTTCTTTCAACTTAGCTAGTAATTTCTTAAGATCACTTCTATCATTGCAGGCAAGAAAATCTCTAGCAGTTTCTTCATCCATAACATAACCCTTAGGCACAACAGGCAATTCATATCTAGGGGGAGAATCTTCATCATCACTTTCAGCAATATTATCAGTTTCAATTATTTCATTCTCTCTAGCCCTAGCAAGTTGTTCATCAAGAAATTCACCAAGTGGCACAGTAGTATCAAGCATAGAAGTAGTTTCATCATAAGTATCATGCATAGCAGAAGTGGCATCATAAATAACATGCGACATATCAGAATTAATAGCAGAAGCAGGTTTAGGTGTCGCAAGTTTACTTAAAGCAAAAGGTGAATCAAGTGCAGAGCTAGATGGCAGTTCCTTACCTCCCCTCGTAGTTGCGGGATAAATTTTGGTTTTCTCGTCTTTCAAGTTCTTCATAGTGACGAGCAGATATAAATCCCAAGTGACTCAAAGAATAGAGCTATGCTCCCTGGCAACGGCGCCAGAAAATAGTCTTGATAACCCACAAGTATAGGGGATCGCAACAGTTTTCGAGGGTAGAGTATTCAACCCAAATTTATTGATTCGACAGAAAGGGAGCCAAAGAATATTCTCAAGTATTAGCAGTTGAGTTGTCAATTCAACCACACCTGGATAACTTAATATATGCAGCAAAGTATTTAGTAGCAAAGTAGTATGGAAGTAACGGTAACAGTGGCAAAAGTAACATTGATAGTTTTGTAGTGATTGTAACAGTGGCAACGGAACAGTAAATAAGCGAAGAACAATATGTGAAAAGCTCGTAGGCATTGGATCGGTGATGGAGAATTATGTCGGATGCGATTATTCATGCAACAGTTATGACATAGGGCGACACAGAACTAGCTCCAATTCATCAATGTAATGTAGGCATGTATTCCGAATATAGTCATACGTGCTTCTGGAAAAGAACTTGCACGACATCTTTTGTCCTACCCACCCGTGGCAGCGGGGTCCTATTGGAAACTAAGGTATATTAAGGCCTCCTTTTAATAGAGTACCGGACCAAAGCATTAACACATAGTGAATACATGAACTCCTCAAACTATCACTACAAAAAAAACACTTCCGTGATGATACGTGTTTGTCACGTAGGTCGCGTTTTCTGTCATGCATGTACATCCATGACAAATTTATGACGGAATCAAGATAGTCATACCTGTGCTGTCGTAGAAGTGTTCCATGACATTGCCAAAATTATCATCACGGAAGTGTCCACTTCCATGACGATAAATTGCGTGTCACAGAAGTGCTTTCGTCAAGGGTGACCGACACGTGGCATCCACCGTAACGGAACGCCGTTAAGCTATCGGGTCAGATTTTGGATCTGATAACTCGTTAACAGCCACGACCAATGCCGATTTTCCACGTGTAAAATTCTCATTGGCTGACGGATCCACGCGTCAGCTCCGCGTTGGCACAGGTGTCACTCATCCAACGGTCGAGATGGGCCTATGATATGTTGACACGTGGACCTGCCCAAATGTGGCCCACAAAGTTTAAATGGGCCGGCCCAACCGAAGGCCCATAAGATTTAGCGGACCATAATGGGCCGGCCCAGCTAAAGGCCCACAAAATTTAGCGGACCATAATGGGCCGGCCCAGCTAAAGGCCCACACGATTTTGCGGACCACAATGGGCCGGCCCAGCTAAAGGCCCACAAGATTCTGTAGACCATAATGGGCCGGCCGAGCTAAAGGCCCAACATTCTCTGTCAAATCGGCCCGGCAACGGCCTGTCCTAAACTTGTCATGAACGCGGCCCATGGTCACTTCTGGCCCGTTAACAGTCCGCCTGTTAAATGTCCGGTGTATTTCCGGCCTGTTAAAGGTCCGGCTTCATTTGGGCCCATTTACAGGCCATCAAAACTTTCGGCCCATAAACGACCGTGAAGGATTTGGGTCATATTCGGCCATGTCTGACATTCGGCCTGTTAGAGGCCCACTATAGCTTTGGGCCACTTTCGGCCTGTTGTCATTTTCGGCCTGTTAACGCCGGACGTAAACCATGGGCCATATGTGGCCCAACGTCATATCGGGCCCATTAACGGCCCTTATAAAAATGAAGATAATCTAGCCCGACCGAAGTCCCGGCCTGTTAAAGGCCCGTGTATTAGGTCGACGCATTTACGACCCGTCTGAATTTCGGCCTGTAAAAGATCCGCATCGTAAATGGGCCACCATTTTGGCCTGCTAAGTCGAGTGGGTTATTTGGCACAATCAGGATCCAATCTCACTTTCGGTCTATTAAAGGCCCATGTTTTTATGGGCTCGAGATATTTACACCTGTAAATGGCCTATTTTTACTCAGGGCCCAAATTATGTTTAGGCATGTTAAAGGCCCACTATGGGCACGGGCCTACCAGAAAAATATGAAAGCTTATGCTGATTTAGGCCCAGATATTTTTAGTGGGCTACATGCCAATTTCGGCCCGTAGTCGTTTTTAGCCCAATTGGAATGGGCCCGACGAATGTTGGCATGTTGGGCTCCTACGAAGCTTTCAGCCGAATACAATACTAAGATAAACCTACACTATAAAAAATAGCGTCGTAATTACTGCAGCCTGAGGCAGCATCATAAATGTTGTATCACAACAAAATAAATTCTAACCATACAGCAAAAGGCCCGTTGGCATAAAGTTTACAGTCCTTCCAGATAAAAGCACCATCAGATGTATAGAAGCACAGATCATTTGACCTGAGTGCTAATGTTTCAGGCTGTAGAATCTGATGGAGCAGCACGATCTCCACGTTTTTCCGCCATTGCTGTTGAACAATGAAGCGAATGTCTGATAGTCTGGTTTCAAAACCATTCATATCTTGACGACATTTCTCAACCACTATTCTTGTTTCTGAAACAACGTCCATTAGGGATTGGACTTGTGTCTGGAGCACAGATATATCACTCTGTCTAGCAGGAAGATTTTGTTCAGTAGGCGATTTGGACGAGGTTACCTTGACAACCAACCCAGAATTACGCAGGAAGGTACTTTTTGCACTGTTAGTGGAGAGATACTGACGCGCTGCAGCAAGAGGTGACATTGTGCCTGTAGTAGCCTCGTCACCTTCAGGTGGTTGTGGCTGTTCAATCATTTGTTCCATAGCTTCCTGAAAGTTTGAACTTGTAGATTAGTGTACCAGATAAGTTACTAATGAGACAAAAACAAACAAAGTAGGTTAAACATTTATACATAACTTATTTTGGTGAACTACTATAATACATTAGCATGTATTGTAGTGCCAACTACATAATAAAATCACTTTAGGAACATATGTCCATGTAGCATGCCTACTGTATTGTCTGTTTCCTCACATTCGTTGACATCTAAGGATAAAGAGACATGGTTTAAAGTAGGATGAACATAGTATGACATCATTCATATCATGGGAAAACAGATATAAAACAAGCAGGCTATTTTATCATTGTGTGCGCACGTGAACATAACAACTAGATTACAGATGAAGACCAAAAGAATATCCTTCATCTCTTTTAAACCATGTAAGGTGAAATGATACGTTAAGACAACTGTGAATAAAAGTGAACAGAGTAACTGACATTGGCTACAAACCAAGTAGTTAAATGAACACATCACAGTACCAATCAGTTCAAGGCAGGAGGAGTAAGGACTTACAACAGCGGCTTGAACTGGTGTGCTCATGCCCTTCATCTTGCTGGTGTGGCAATCCTTGAAGATTTGCACTGCATTCGGTTCAGGTTCTTTTTGGTCCACACGGGCTTTCCTCTGTATTTGGAACAAGTCAATATAGATACGATAATATGGCACAAAAAAGAAGGAAGTAGCAGCTATTTACAAGAGCCTCGCAGTGTGCAATATAGCTACGAGATCCTGTTGTCTGTTGGAATTTCACTTTAGAACGGTTGGTTTTGTTCTTCAAACAGTTAGCCTAGAAGAAGATACACTTGTAAGGAACATACATAAATAAGTTCAATATGTGGTCTGATCAAATACATATAGCCTACCTGATACTTTGGATAAGACCAGTGTTTAACGAGGGCTGTCCAGTCTTCATCTGTAATATATTCCACTTGAGATGTTTGGGCGATTTCATTGTTAGCCTTGCCTTCAAAGTGAGATTTTCTACGGTGGTACTGATACTATCGCAGAGCAGACTGAAAAACATGAGTGCATGCTTATTTAGTTGCATCATCTTTCGGAATCAACTTGAACCTCATCTGTTGAAAAAAGAATGTGAGTCTTATTAGGAGGAAGTTAGAAAGTATGGGACAGAGCAAGACAATATTACTAATTGCGATGAATAACATTACTTACGGATAAATGGTCAAGGAAGGTGTTAAACTGGGTATTGTCTTTCTCATTCCTGTACTGGATCCATGTTGGGAGGATACGTGCATGACACCTAACGGCAACGGCTGCCTCTGATACTAACTTGGCTGACTCTGTAGCATCACGTGGCCTTTTTAAACCTGCCTCAAAATGGATCTCCATTCTTCCTCCTTTAGATTTTGTTAATCTGTCAAGCATTATCCCCGATGTCTGTTTCTGCTTGCGCCGTGGTGCTAGTTCAACAACGAATATGGAAAGTGTTAGTGTACATCAAACTGTGAGAGTACATATAAAGGAGCATGCAACTGCAACTTGACTCGGTCAGGTACCATCTTGGTGTTGATGCTTATGGGGTTCATCTGATCTTGCCAAGTCCTGTTGTGTCAGCAGTGCTTCGGAAGTAGTGTTAGGTGTGAAGGCAGCTTGGGAACTGGCCAGTTCCGGAGCAAACGAACGAGTAACTGGTTGAGATGCTGGTACAGTTGAAGCGGATGATGCATCTAGTGGAGCAGGTGATACTGTGTTTGTAGATTTAGCCGGTGGACTTGGACCTTCTACTGCACTGTAAGTACCAACAGAATCTCGACGGCAGAACCTTTTCCGTTTCACCCGATGAGTAACAACACTCCCTACTATATTATTTTCCTTGCTCTTTTTTGACTTTGCCATGTCAAGCTGTACCCACAACACAAAAGAATAAAATCACTCTTCAGAACTCATTGATGCATGATACAGACAAGCAATACTTTGATGTAAGACAACCGTATGAGGATGGAATATGTAAGAAAAACAGGACGGCATGACATATTCACAGCTACGATGTGCAAACTAAGAAGAAGGATTTTCAAGAAAATAGAAGTAATGCAAGCTAGACACCATATGAAAGATGCAACCAATATTACTCTGCCAAGTTAAAAGTGTCTTGTCATAAGTGGCAATTCAAAAAATTAGAAGCAGTACAACGTAGAAATCAATGCAAGATGCAACCACTATCAAACTGCCATGTTAAAAGCGTCCAATCATGAGTGACTGATGCGGGATACAGAACAGCAGTACTTTGATGTAAGAACAGGGTATGATAGATAGATGCATTGTATTCTAGACACAGAAAGCCATGTCATATGCACATGTATAACGTATGAACTCAGCACGTGCAACTTAATCAAAATAGAAGAAATACAGGCTAGACAACATATGCAACATGAAACCAATTATCACACTGTCAACTTAGAGCAAGCACCTGCGATGCTAGAGTATGGGAGATGAACTCATCATGTAGACTTGGGACTTCAACTTCATTAGCAGTAGCAGTGGCAAATCTAGAGAGTCTCTGTTTGCGTCGGTCCGGAGGACCACCAACATCCCCTAACTTACTCTTTTCCTTCCTATTTTCTGATATTGCCTTATGAAGTCAAAACCACAAGAAGA
This sequence comes from Triticum aestivum, assembly GCF_018294505.1. Lineage (NCBI taxonomy): Eukaryota > Viridiplantae > Streptophyta > Magnoliopsida > Poales > Poaceae > Triticum > Triticum aestivum. The sequence goes on from NC_057799.1 coordinate 477,832,761, forward strand.
TGAATAAAATTAGCTCTGCATAACTGGTTGATGCATGATACAGATGAACACTACTTTGATGTAAGGCAAGCGTAGGACAGGAGGATGGAATATATACAAAAAAAGACAGCGCTTCATATTCACACGTACGATAGGAGGATGGAATATGTATGAAAAAACAGTAAGCGGAAGGCATTTCAACAAAATTAGAACAAATGAAAGCTAGGCACCATATGAACATGCAACCAATATCACTCTATCAGGTAAAAAGTGTCTCGTCGTAAGTGCCATTTCAAGAAATTAGAAGCAGTACAAGCTAGAAGACAATGCAAGATGCAACCTACATCACAGTCCCAAGTTAAATGTGTCTTATGGGTAAGTGATCGTTGGAGGTATAAGTTGTAAGCTACGCAGATGCAATTCAACATAATCAGAAGCAATACAAACTGGACATCATACGGAAAACGCAACCACGTATAACAGTTCCAAGTAAGAGCAAGCACCTGTGATGGTGGAGTAGGGGAGATGTGCTCATCATGTACACATATGTTCTAGAAACAGGAACACCTATCATATTCACAGGCATTATGTGTAAAGTAAGCAGATGCAATTCAAGTTAGAAGCAATACAAGCTAGACATCATACGCAACATGCAACCACATATAATAGTGTCAAGTTAGAGCAAGCACCTGTGATGGTGGAGTAGGGGAGATGTGCTCATCATCTACACAACTACGTTGACTGTCCAGCCTTGTGTTGTCTTGCGAATCTTGTTGGGAGGATGGCGGAGTAGAATCTGTAGAGACCCCCTGTTTGAGTTTCTCCGAAGGACCACCATCATCCACTGCCGGACTAATTTCCTTCAGCTGTAATGATTTTGCATTGTGAAGTCAAACCGATATGAAAAAGGAATAAAATTCGCTCTTCGAAACTCATTCATGCATGATACTGACGAACACAACTCGGATGAAAGGCAAACACATGATGCAAGGATGGAATATGTATGAAAAACAGGATGGTGTGACACATTCACACCTATGATGTGGTAACTAAGCAGAAGGCATTTCAACAAATTAGAAGCACTGCAAGCTAGACACCATATGAAAGATGCAACCAATATCACTCTGCCAAGTTCAAACTGTATGGCGTTTCAAAAAATTAGAAGCAGTACATGCTACAAATCATATGCAAGACACAACCAATATCACAGTGGCGACTTAAAGGTGCCTTATCATAAGTGACTGATGCGGGATATGCAAGAATAGTAGTCTAATGTAGAAACAGGAACACATGTCATATTCACAGGCATTATGTGTAAAGTAAGCAGATGCAATTCAACAAAGTTAGAAGCAATACAGCTAGACATCATACGCAACATGCAACCACATATAATAGTGCCAAGTTAGAGCAAGCACCTGTGATGGTGGAGTAGGGGAGACGTGCTCATCATCTACACAACTACGTTGACTGTCTAGCCTTGCGTTGTCTTGCGAATCTTGTTGGGAGGATGGCGGAGTAGAATCTATAGAGAACCTCCGTTTCAGTTGCTCGGAAGGACCACCATCATCCAATGCCTTGCCAATTTCCTTCAGCTTTATTGATTTTGCATTGTGAGGTCATATCGACAAGAAAAAGGAATATCATTCGCTCTTCAGAACTCATTCATGCATGATACTGACGAACACTACTCTGATGAAAGGCAAAGTCATGATACGAGGATGGAATATGTACGAAAAAATGGACGGCTTGACATATTCACACCTATGATGTGGTAACTAAGCAGAAGGCACTTCAACAAATTAGAAACACTACAAGACACCATATGGAAGGTGCAATCAATATAACTCTGCCAAGTTAAAACTGTCTTGTCATAGGTGGCGTTCATCAAACTAGAAGCAATACATGCTAGAAATCATATTCAAGATGCAAACCAATATCACACTGCCAACTTAAAGGTGTCCCATCATAAGTGACTGATGCAGGATACACAAGAAGAGTAGTTTCATGTAAGAACATGGTGTGATAGACAGATATATTATGTACCAAAAACAGGAAAGCGTGTCATATTCACATGTATCATGTGTAAGCTAAGCAGATGCAGTTTACACTAATTAGGAGCAATATGAGCTAGACACCGTATGCAACATGCAACCAGATATCACACTGCCAAGTTAGAGCAAGCACCTTGGATGGTGGAGTAGGGGAGTGGAGACTTGGACCTTGTAATGCACTATCAGTACAAGGAGAATCGGTACAGATGCTCCGTTTACGTTGCTGCACAGGACCACCATCATCACCTTCCTTGCTCTTTTCCTTCCTCTTTCTTGATTTTGCCTTGTCAAGTCAAACCCACAAGAAAAAGGAATAAAATTTGCTCTTCAGAACTCATTGATGCATGATACTGACGAACACTACTTTCATGTAAGGCAGCCGCATGATAGGAGGATGGAATATGTATGAAAAACAGGACGGCGTGACATATTGACATGTATGATGTATAAAGTGTAAACTAAGCACAAGGTGCTTGAACTTGTTAGAATCGATGCAAGCTAGAAACCATATGAAAGATGAAACCAATATCACTCTGCCAAATTAAAAGGGTGCCCTAACAAATGTATTTGACCAAATTAGAAGCAATACATGGCAACAGGCTAGAAATAATATGCAATATGCAACGAATAAAGATGACTCATCGTAAGTGATTGATGCAGGATACAGAAGAGAGGTAGTTTCATGTAAGAACAAGGTTAACACATAGATGTAATGTGTACCAAAAATAGGAAGGCATGTCATATTGACAGGTATAGTGTGTAAACTAAGCAGATGCAATTTACCCTAATTAGAAGCATTACAAGCTAGACTCCGTATGCAACATGCAACCACATATCACACTACGAAGTTAGAGCAAGCACCTGTGATGGTGGTGTAGGGGAAGTGCGGTCTTCAGGTACAGAGCTACGTTCAATATCTTCATTTAGGCATGTTGTTTCTTGAGAATCATGTGGAGAGGATGAAATTGCATTCTTTATAAGAGTATTGCGTCTCATATTAACCCACGCGCGTGAGTGTCTCATCATAAGCGATAGACGCAGGATACACAAGAATAGTAGTTTGATGTAAGAAGATGATGTGATAGGCAGATGTAGTATGTACCCAAAATAGGGAGGCGTCTCATATTCACATGTATAATGTGTAAGCTAAGGAGATGCAATTTAACAAATTAGGAGCATTGATGAGGGATACACAAGAAAAGTAGTTTGATGTAAGAACATGGTTAATAGAAAGACGTAGTATGTACCAAAAACAGGAAGGCATGTCATATTCACAGGTATTGTCGGGTGGTAGGTGCGACATATGCCAACGGGTGGCTTATCATTGTGGGAGCCAGTAAGACGTCGCCGGTGCCTGGAAACGGGATTAGGCGAAGACATCCACGCCGGCGAATCTTACCCAGGTTCGGGGCTCTCCGTGGAGATAGCACCCCTAGTCCTGCTCTGCGAAGTCTCCGCATGATCACTAGATCAAAACAAGTAGCTACAAATGCTCCTTGAGCTGTCGGATTCGAGGGAGAAGGAGAGCAAGGCTAGATCTCCCTTTCTCTCTATATGGTGTGTGTAATTCTATGAGACCAACCCTTTGCATGTGTGCCTCGGGGGGTTTATATAGGCCTACCCCCCAGGGGTACAATAGTAATCCGGCTGGGCACGGGTCCCAGCCGTCAGTGTCTGTGTTCGCGGGCTTCTCCGCCGGCTACTGGGGCCCGCCGACTGGTGGGTCCCACCGGCTGCCGGCCTCTTGGTCGACAGGCCGGCCCCACCGCTAGGGGGTCTTGTCAGCGGCAGGTTGCTGTTGCCTCGCCCCTGATGACGAGGGCCTTGTCGAGGTAAGCGTGGCTACAGCGCAGCCGCCTTGCGGGCTCTCACTGTATCCTTACCTCGTCTTGTCTCCTTAATGAGGCACATGTTTCGAGGGAGGGAGGTAGACGGCTCTTGGGAGCCGGCTACGCCCTTGGCCGAGTAGGGGAAGCCGGGCCGCCTTCGAGCGTCTCTCTGGCTAAAGGGGCCCGCCGCCCGCGGGCCGTACTGGCGCTTGTCGTGGGTGACGTCGAGGTGAACATGGCTAAAGTGCCGCGCCGGACGGGAGATGGCTGACCCGTACGGCGTCCTGCGGCCATGCCTGCTTCGGGATTCGGGGGTAGTGGGCTGCACTGCGGCCACGCCCCGTCTTATCGCCGTTATGTGGACACAGTCTTGGTGAGTACTGTCTTGGCCGGCTTCGGGGAGGCGGCGCTCTTCATGGTCGGCTTCGGGGAGTCGGTCCTCTTGGAGCCGGCTTCCTGGAGTTGGCCACCTCGTAGCTTTCTTGGGGAAGGTTTTTGAGACTGGGTCGCCTTCTGGGAGTCGGCCCTGGGGATAGCCGGCCGGGGGAAGGCGGCCCTATGCTTCGTATGCTTGAAGGCTTAAATATCCTGATAATTTCTTGAAGAGCCAGGGGGAGTCGGTTAGGTTACCCGTGGCCATTTACTCCGATAGTAGTCCCCGAAGCTGATTGTGCTTCGAGGTTGGGTGGAAGTCGAGAAGCTCGGCCAGCTTCCTATCTTGACGAGATGGCAGCTGGGAGCCGACTTCGGTTGGGCGCGCCGTCTTGGCAAAAAAAATTTGAAGTCGGAGGGCGGGAGTCTGCTGGTGCACGCACCGGGCTGCGGGCCGGCCACTCGCCGCCTGCGAACCACGTGGCATCCCTTGGTTGAAAAGCCTGCCAGCCCACGCGCGTGATAAGACGTCGCCGCACGTTGGGGGCCCACCACTCCTACGCCCGGGCCTGGGCGCGGATTCTCTGCGGCCCAAAGCCGTCCGCACGTCTTCCTGCGGCGGTTTCGGCATGCCTTTAGGGCGCAGTAATCACTGGGCGTGGGGGGAGTGGGTGCGGTTAATCCCACGTCCCACATCCCACCCCACGCCTCGCCTCCTCGGCTTCGCCGCACAAAGCTATAAGTAGGGGGAGGGGGTGGGGAAGCGGCAGGCGCTCGCACGCCCCTCTCCTCTCCGCCATCTTCTTCCTTCTGCTCTCCCTCACAACAGCGTCTCGCCGCCGCACCGTTCCACCACTCTTTCCTCCGCCGCCGCGCTCATTCTCGCCGGTCTCACGCTGCGATGCAGTACGGCGGGGATTGGGACGGCTCCAACGTCCATGAGGACCACGTCGAGTTCCTCCGCAAGACGCGGCGGCTGCCCGACGCGGACAAGGTGCGGGTCCGTCTCGCGCCGGAGAACGAGATCACGCCGGAGCCGGAGGAAGGCGAGCGGGTGGTCTTCCGCTCGCATTTCTTGCGCGGCATCGGCTTGCCGGCAAGCGCCTTCTTCCGCTCCTTTCTTGAATTCTACCAACTCCAGCCGCACCACCTCACCCCGAACACGGTGGTGCTGCTGTCCGCCTTCGTCACCTTGTGCGAAGGCTATCTCGGCGTCCTCCCCACCCTCGAGCTCTGGGGGAGTTCTTCCAGTCCAAGCTGGGCACGCGTATGCAGGGCGTGCCGGCTCAGAGTGGCACCTACATCGCGATGCGGAGGGTGACACCCGACAACCCCTTCCCCATCATCACGCTGATCCAGTCGGTGAAGCTATGGCAGAAGTCATAGTTCTACGTGAAGAACCTCGCCCCACAAGGAGACTACGTCAATTTGCCGGCTTACGTAGCCGGCCCGCCGGCGGGTAGGCGGCCCCAGTGGTCCTATCGGGCCGTGACGCTGACGCCGGCTGGAGCAGCGGCTGTCGCCCGACTGCGGGTGATGATCCAATCGGAGGGCCTATCTGGGCCCGACCTGCTGGCCGCCTTCGTCACGTGCCGGGTGCTTCCACTCCAGAGCCGCCCTCAAATGATCTGCCAGATGAGCGGCCAGCTCGATCCGAGTCGGATGTGCACCAAAGACATGCCGCACGACGAAGTCGCCCACATGGTGAACTACCTTGCGAACTGCAAGCTCTCTGCAGAGTGGCAGTTTGGCAAGGAGCCATATTGCCGAGCTCACCCGCCGCCCACGGTATGTTCTCTTTTCCCTTTCTTCTCTCAGTTCTGTCGCCGAGTTCCTTTTGGCCGACTCTGAATAGTCGGCTTGTCTCGACAGAGCCCTCTTCTTCCGCCTGCAGGCGGGTCGGACGCGGAGTGCCGATTCGTCCCCGATCGGACGAAGCACGATCTGGAGGACCCCGACTTGGGGGCGGCCGCCATGGATGACAACACCAACGCAGGCGGTGGCCAAGTCGGCGGCGAGGCAGGCGGCTCTGGGCTTGGAGTCAGCTTCGACGACTGGCTGAACGACGACGAAGCGGAGGTCGTCCCATGCCGCCAGCCGGCGCCTGGCCATGGCGCGGGTTCCTCCACCGCGCCGCCTGCTCGGGGCGGCGGGCAAAAGCGTCGTGCCACGCCGGGCTTGTTCGGCAGTCGGCCGAAGAAGCCCAAGGGCGGGGCAGCGGCGACCAGGCGGGAGGAGGCGGCCGCGAAGGCGGCCCGCTTTCGCAAGGCGGTGAAGCAGCCGTAGATGGTGTCGGCGTAAGTGTATATACTCCTTCACGTATTCTTTTTTTTCTTTTTTCTGGTAGTTCTTGAATCCTTGTCCTTTCCCAAAAAAGCAGGGCTCCATTGTCGCTCGAGCGGGTTGCTGCCGCCTCCGTCGTTCGGTCGCCGGGAGAATCCAGGAGCACCACTCGCCGTGTGGACTCCCGTGCCGATCTTCAGGCGGTAACGGAATGGAACGCGCGGGAGGAGCGGGAGGCGGAGGCATTGAGGGCGGCCGCCGCCAAGGCGGCGCAGGAGGGGGAGCCGGCGAAGGCGCGCGCCGACGCCGTGGCCAAGGCCCAAGCGGAGGCTGCGGCTGCGGCGATGGCGGAGGGGGCCTTGCTGGTCACCCCACTGCGTGTCGCGGCGCCTGGGGCCCTAGAGCCCTCGCCAGAAGAAGCCGGCGGTGACCCGCCGGGGCTGGAGAGGGAGGACAACGTCGTCGTCCTGGAGAGGGAGGCGGCACCGGCCCTGCCGCCTAGGGCGACCCAAGGCGGCTGGCCTAACCTGCCGCCTGTGCAATCGGCCGGGGGCGAGCCGGCCGCGAGGACCGATCTAGCGGTCTGGATGCCGTCACGCAAGCGTACGGGGAAGGCCGCGTCAGAGCCGCAGAAGGTTGCATCGGAGCCGCAGCAGGCCGCGGGCTCCAGCTCGTGAGGTCAGGACATGGAGGCGGCCAGCGCTAGCTCGGGGTGGATGCTGGGAGGAGGGACGGCCGTGATGAACGTGGCTGCGCAGGACGTCCGGACCCGGCTTCAAGCCCAGGCTGTGGCGCTGAGGAAGTACAACGACGAGTTCCTTGCGACGCGGGCGGCCATCCGGGTTAGTCTTCTTGTCTTTGCTTTTTGATCTTGGTTTCGAGTTCCGAGTTCCGAGTCGGCTGCTGAGCGGGCGGCTTGAAACTTCCTAGCGGACCTTGTTTTGCTATTCTTGTTCTCATTCGCTCTTTTGCCTGACTTGCAGGACTACCACAACCTCCGCGCGGCTGCCTTCAACTCCCAGGCTCGGGAGCTGACCCAGAAGACTGCTGACCTATCTGAGAGCCGAGGTAAGTGCTTCGTCTTTTATCTCACGTGGGGGCGCGTCAGCGCACCCACTGGGTGTAGTCCCCGAGATTCGGGCCGACTGCTGAGCAGTCGGGTCGGATCTTCCTTGACGACTTCTTCTTATTGCTTGTTTTTTTCTCTGCCATCCCTGCAGCGGCCAACGCCAGTCTAAGGGAGCAGGTAGGAGGGTCTCAGGCCGCCCTCCGTCCTAAGGAGGCTGAGTTTGCCGCCTTGGCACAGGAGCGTGACCGCCTGGCCAAGAGGTTGGCCGACCAGGAGGAGAGCCACAAGGCGGCCCTGAAGGCGGTGCAGGGCAGCGAGGCCGCCCTCCAGGCCGAGTATGAGACAGAGGCGGCTAGCTGGGCCGAAGCGAAGCACACGCTGAACAACGGCTATGGCCAGATCGAAGATTTGGTTGACGGTAAGCCGCCGCCTTCTTCGTCCTTGCTTGCCGCTTGCCGTTTTGGCTCGTTTTCTGTCTTGGTGTTTTTCTCTTCTTTCTCTTTCTTTCTTGCGCAGAGTACTTCCCTGGCTACTCTACCGCCGCTAACCAGATCATCGAGGCCCGCCGCGAGGCACAGAGGCAGGCTGGCGCCGAGATCGCGCCAAATGCTCGCCGGTCGCTGGAGGAGCAGCTCTTGGCGATCCAGGCCCGCCTCCAGCCGGCTCATCGCCTGCTCCGCCGGCTTCAACGTGTCGGGGCGCAGGTGTTGGCCGCTCTCTGGCCTGGTGAAGTGATTCCCCGCACCCCCAGTCGGACTGCCGATTGGCTAGAGGTGGCGGTCGGCGGCTTCGAGGCCTGGAAGGCATCGGCGGCTCGGTCCGGCGCCAGGCGGGCGCTGGAGTTCGCCAAGGCCTGGTATCCCGGGCTGAGTCTGGACCAGCTGGCCACCTGGCGGCAGCAGGCCGACACGGAGCTGGAGCCGGCGCGGCCGGGTATCATCCGTTGGGCTTCGGCGATCGCCGACTACACCGACACCAGCGCCTTCGCTCCTGAGGTGGACGACAACGGTGTTGCCCAGCCGGAGGAGTGGTTCGGGCTGAACCCGGCAGACGGCGAAGACTCGGCGGAGAAGATCGACTCCAGCGACGAGGGCGAAGAGGAGGAGGAGGAGGGTGAAGACGCCGGGCCAGATGGTGGAGCGGCCGGTCAGCCTCAGCTTGACTGTGCCTCCAGCAACAAGGCATGCGCGGGTGCACCGCCTGCAGCCGGCGATGATCAAGCCCAGACCCTCCAGCCGGCCACTCCTCCAGTTGGTGGCGCCGTCTCCACCGACCAACCCGGCTCCCACACCGCGCCCTTAGTCTAGTCTGTGTCTTTATTTTCCTATCTTATCACTTTTGGAACAATATTTTGTTAAGTTTGCACAATTCCACACTGGGGGTGTATTCGAACTATGTTGATTGCCGGCCTGTTGGGGGGCTTATGTGTAAATATGAATATGCATGTGTTTGGCTTTCCCTTGTTCTTTGCTTTTCATCCTTCTGTTGTTTCCTTTGCCGCCCTCCCTTGGTTGCCGCCTCCCCAGTCGGACAGTTGCTCTGCAATCTGTGGCTGGAGAAGTGCTTGGCCAGTTGGGAGGGCAAGTACTCTAGCTTTGTTGGATTATAGCGAAGTGTTTGGGAGACCGGCCAGCCGGCTGTTTGGACAGTCGGCAAGCGTGGTTGGAGGCCGTCTTTTCGTTATACAAGTTCGTTGATCCTTAGCCGTTTTTCGTGTGGGCATCCTTTCTGCCTTTGGCTCTTGCTAGTTGGACAGTCGGTTCTTCGAGCCGCGACTTTCAACAAGAGAGGGCTCGGGAGCCGGCACACTACTTGTCTGACTTCAGGTAGAACTTTAATATAACTTAAGGCGGCCAGTCCCCGGGCCGACTAGTTGAACCCGGTGCCAGACAGAAAATGAAATGTAATAATACATTCATGAATATGACATTCGTCATTCATAGATAAAAGGAAGGCAGTCCCCGTGTGCTCCTCGGGGGGCCTATTGTTTCGTACTTAATACAAAAGGGTAGCATGATACATACTGCTTTCAACTGTAAAATCTTCTCAGGAGGTTCGCGTTCCATGGTCGCTCCGACTCCTTGCCGGAATCATCCCTCTTGCGTGCTCTTGGTTTTTGCGCGTCGATCAGGTAGTAGGAGTCGTTGCCTAGTGCCTTGCTGATGACGAAAGGGCCTTCCCAAGGGGCCGAGAGCTTGTGCTGGCCGGCTGTTCGCTAGATCAGCCGAAGCACAAGGTCGCCCTCCTGGAAAGATCTTGGCTTGACCTTGTGGTTGTGGTAACGGCGCAACCCCTGCTGGTAGATGGAGGACCGGCTGAGTGCTAACAGCCGGCCTTCTTCCAGCAGGTCGATGCCGTCGAACTCGATGTCGGTTGGGATGACAGCCTCGGCACCATATACAAGGAAGAACGGAGTGAAGCCGGTTGACTTATTAGGGGTAGTACGCAGACTCCAGAGGACAGCCGGTAGCTCATCGAGCCAGCAGCCGGCCGATCGCTCCAGTGGTACGACCAGTCGGGGCTTGATGCCGGAGAGAATGAGTCCGTTTGCTCGCTCGACCTGGCTGTTTGACTGCGGGTGGGCAACGGACGCTAAGTCCAGTCGGATACCCTGCGTCGCGCCAAAACGTGCCAGTGCTCCTTTGGCAAAGTTTGTGCTGTTGTCGGTGATGATGCTGTGCGGCACGCCGTACCGAGTAGTGATGTCGGCAATGAATGTCACGGCAGTCGGCCCGTTCAGCTTCTTGATCGGCTTTGCTTCGATCCACTTGGTAAATTTGTCCACGGCGACAAGCAGATGTGTCAAGCCGCCGCGGGCTGTCTTGAATGGGCCCACCATGTCCAGCCCCCAGACGGCAAAGGGCCAAGTGAGGGGGATGGTCTTGAGTGCAGAAGCCGGCAGGTGTTGCTTGGAACTGAAGACTTGGCATCCTTTGCAACTCTTGACTATCTCTTTGGCATCTTCCAAAGCAGTCGACCAAAAGAAACCGTGGCGGAAAGCTTTGGCCACAAGTGATCTTGAGGCTGCGTGGTGGCCGCATTCGCCTTGATGGATATCCTTGAGGATTGCCACTCCTTTCTCTGGCTCGACGTAGCGCTGGAAGACTCTAGTGACACTGCGCTTGACAAGCTCTCCGTTTATTATTGCATATGCTCCGGCTCGACATTGCACTAGTCTTGCCGAGATCTCATCAGCCGGCAGCTCTCTGTTGACTAGAAAGTTGAGGATGGGCTGGGCCCATGATGGAGCTGTGACTTCTTCTACTGTCAATACGACCACCGTGACTCGGGTGGGTGGGCTGGGTGGTGGAGGGTTGGAGTCGACCACCGGTTCTTGTGTTGCTGCAGTCCCCGGGCCGACTGCTGCAGTCCTCGGGCCAGGTTCTGAAGTCCCCGAGGAAGTCGGCCAATGCTTGGGACTTGATGGCGGTGCGGGGCTGGTAAAAGATGGTGTAAGGTGCCAGCGCAATGGCCCATTTAGCCACCCGGCCGGATGCATCTCGGCTGCCTATGATCTCGGCGAGCGGGGCGGTGCACATGACCGTGATGGGATGCTCTTGGAAGTAGGGCTTCAGCTTCTTGGCGGCGAAGTACACCCCATAGCACATCTTCTGGTAGTGCGGGTAGTTTTGCTTTGAGCTGGATAGTACTTCGCTTAGATAATACACCGGTCTCTGGACTAGCTGGGCTCGGCCTTCTTCCAAGCGCTGGACCACGACAACTGTACTGACCACTTGGCTAGTCGCAGCAATGTAGAGGAGCATGGGCTACATCTCAGTCGACGCCGCCAGGACAGGTGGAGTAGTCAGCATCTTCTTCAACTCATGGAAGGCTTGGTCGGCTTGGTCATTCCACTCGAAATGAGTGGATTTCTTCATGAGTCGGTACAGGGGGAGGGCCTTCTCTCCTAGCCGGCTGATAAAGCGGTTTAAGGAGGCCAGGCACCCAGTGAACTTCTGCACGTCCCGCAACTTGGTGGGAATCTCCATCCTCTCAATGCCCTTGATCTTCATAGGGTTACACTCAATGCCGCGTTCGGAGACCAGAAAGCCTAGCAGTTGGCTGGCTGGTACTCCGAACACGCACTTCTCGGGGTTGAGCTTGATCTGGAATCGGCGCAAGTTGGCAAATGTTTCTTTGAGGTCCTCCAGCAGGGTGCCGCGCTTCTCTGTCTTCACCACAATATCGTCTACGTAGACGTGGGCATTTCTGCCGAGTTGCTTGAGGAGGCATTTCTGCCGAGTTGCTTGAGGAGGCATTTCTGCATGCAACGCTGAAAAGTGGCACCGGCATTCCTTAAGCCGAATGTCATAGTCAGGTAACAGAAAGCTCCGAATGGTGTGATGAAGGCAGTCTTCAGGCGGTCTGCTGGGTCCAACTTGATCTGATGGTACCCTGAGTAGGCATCCAAGAAACTCAACAGCTCGCATCCGGCCGTGGAGTCTATCACTTGGTCAATCCGTGGCAAAGCAAACGGATCTTTGGGGCAAGCCTTGTTGAGGCTGGTGTAGTCTATACACATACGCCACTTGTTGTTCTTCTTCAACACCAAGACTGGGTTGGCAAGCCACTCTGGGAAAAATACTCCCATAATAAAGCCGGCGGCGAGGAGCCGGGCTATCTCTTCTCCTACGATTCTTCGCTTCTCTTCTGACAGTCGGCGGAGGGGCTGCTTGACCGGCTTCGCGTCGGCTCGGACGTGTAATTTGTGCTCGGCGAAATCCTTCGGGACACCCGGCATGTCCTTTGGGGACCATGCAAAGATGTCTCGATTCTCACAGAGGAAGTCGACGAGCTCGCCTTCCTATTTACTGTCCAGGTTTGCCCCAATGACAGCAAACCTTTCCGGGTTCTCCGGGTCCAGAGGTATCTTCTTCGTCTCCTTGGCCGGCTGGAAGGAGCCCTGCGCATGATAATCTTTGGGGTTGGGGGACAAGGCCGGCTGCTTGCCGGCCATGTCCACAACTCGCTCTAGCATCTTTTCTCTTCCGCTACTACGAGGGACTCGGCCAGCCGACTGCTGGCTGCAGCACACTCGATGGACTTCTTGTAGTCGCCGGCTACAGTGATGATCCCCTTCGAGCTCGGCATCTTCATCTTCAGGTAGGCGTAGTGGGGAACGGCCATGAACTTGGCCAGAGCAGGTCGGCCAAGCAAGGCATGGTAAGGGCTCTCTAGATCCACTACCTCGAACCAGATCGCCTCTCGGCGAAAGTGATCCTTGTCTCCGAAGAGAACATCCATCTTGATCTTGCCGATCGGGGAACAGGAGAGGCCGGGTACGATGCCATGGAACACGGTCCGGCTTGGCATGAGCTGCTTTGCTTTGATGTTCAGCTTCTCCATGGTATCGCGGTACAGTATGTTGATACTGCTTCCGCCATCAATCATAACGCGGGAGAATCGGGTAGCTCGCCTCTCCGTCGCGAGGGTGACATCCAATACTAATGTGTATGAGCCAGGGGACGGCATCACCTCTGGGTGGTCGGCCTGGCTCCAGTTGATGGGCTTCTCGGACCAGTGCATGAACTCGGGGTTGCTGGAGGCGACTGCGTTGACCTCTTGGTGCTGTCGGCGCCGACTGCGCTTGTCTTCAACTTGGCTGGTGAAGACGACGTAGGCGGCGTGCTCTTCAGGGAACTCATCTTGAATGGCTCCGACTACTGGTCGAGCCGCCGGCTGCAGGGGGGCTGGAGGCGGAGGCGGCACCAGCCCCTCGCCCTTGGAGATCCGTGTGAGACAGTGGCACTTTCGGGTCGTGTGATTTGACGGCTTCGCGCCGCTGTGGAACTTGCAGGGGGCATCGAGAGTCTGCTCGTAGGGGAAAGCCGGCTGCCAAGCCGGCCTGCCGCCCTTCTTCTTGGGAGCGGGCCGCTTTTCGGGCTGCTCATCTTCAACTGTGGCCACTTGCCGGCTGGCAGAAGGTGGCATAGGGGCCTTGCGCTTGTGATCGTTCTGTTAGGGGCACCGATTGGAGTCGCCAGCCGGCGTCTTGGGTGCCGGAGCGATCACCTTCCCAGAGGCGTCCACTCGAAGCTCGGTCTTCATCAAGGAGTCGGCCGTGGCGTACTTGTCCGTGATGATCAGCAGTTCGTCGAGGGTAGCCGGCTCGTCGCAAGGAGTCGGTGCTTGAGGAGGGTGCCCTCTCGGCACCCGGTGGTGAAGTACTCGATGGCCTGAACCTCGTGCACCCCCTCGCAGGAGTTGCGGAGCTCGGCCCACCGCATGAGGTAGTCGCGGGTCGACTCGTTGGGCCCTTGGACGCATAGGGAGAGCTGGCGAGGCTTGGGAGGCCGCTTGTACGTGCTGGTGAAGTTGCGGACGAAGACTTCCATGAAGTCTAGCCAGCTGTTGATGCTGTAGGGCTTGAGGCTGTTGAGCCAGGTACGCGCCGTGCCTTGTAGCATGAGGGGGACGTACTTCACGGCTACGCGCCTGTTGTCGTTGGCTATGCTGACAGCCGTAGAGTAGTTGATGAGCCAATCTTCCGGCTTCACAGAGCCGTTGTACTTGGGCGTCTCTCTGGGGAGCGAGAACCCTATGGGGAATAACTCGTCGCGGATGCGGGGGCCAAAGCATGGCGGACCGACATCGTCTTCTTCTTCTAGCACCAGGGATCGAGCCAGGCGGTTGATCCGGTGGCGGGCGTCGTTCTCGCCGACTTCTTCGCGGTGGCCTAGTCGGCCACCCAGAGTCGGATGCGTGACAGGCGGCGGGGTGGGATATCTCTCCCCTCGAGGCGGGGGAGGAGGCGGATTTCCTTGGCGCTCCACTGCTCGAGGGCGGCCTTCCGCGTCGCGCTCGATGGTGATCCGAGTCCGGCTGTGGATAGCAGTCGGCTCCTTGTCCTTCCTCGTGCGGGCGCCGCTCACAGTCGGCGACCGAGATGTCGCGGCGTGCTCTCTGCGCGGGGGAGGACTCTCAGCGCGGGCGCCGGCTTCATGCCGTTCTGCGGCCGCGTCGATCAGCTGCTGGATTCGCCTTGTCATGTAGGGGAGCTCATCGGCTCCCAGTCCATTTAGCTCTTCAGCGGCCGCCTGAGCGGCTCGCAGATTCTCGAGCGGGGTGGCGTAGACGGGGCGGTCTGCCCCCAGCATGCTGGCGATGGCTGCGCCGCGCTTCTGGACGAGGCCGACTCGGCTCGGCCCGCCAGGAGGCGGCGTGCCAAAGGCGGCGCGGTCAACTTCGCACTGGTGAGCCTCGGTGAGGCGTCTCATGGAGGCTATCTTCTGGCCTTCCGTGATGAGGGCGAGGCGGCGTGCCTCCAGGGTCTCAGCGTCGGTGTCGGCCGGGATGGGGACGGATAAGTCGTGCATCGCCGCTTGCAGAGCGACGTGGGCGTTCTCGCGCGAGTTGGCGACATGGCTGATGACCAGCACTTCGGTGAAAGCGCTGCTGCCGCTGTCAGCTTGAGGGAGAGGGTCATCAAAGACTACCACGTTGGAGGGGTAGGCGTCGAGCGATGCCGTGTCAGAGTCGACAAGCATCGGGTCGGTGGAGCCTACCGACTCCAAATCTACAGCAGGCTCGCTGGAGACGTGAAGTTGGTCGAGGAGGCTGACGAGGCGACTCTCGGAGTAGTCCGTGCCCGCGTCGGACGCGGGCTTGTCGGAGATGCGAGTCTCGCCGAGCAGATCGGCGAGGCAGCTCGCTGCGCAGGCGTCGTCGACGCCTTGCAGCGCGTCGGGGCAAACGCCGTCGGGCGTAGCAGGCTGGCTACACTCGCGGGGGAGAAAAAGGGTTCCCGTCAAGAACAGGTCTCCGGACGACGATGCACCTGGCCCCACGGTGGGCGCCAAATGTTGGGTGGTAGGTGCGACATATGCCAACGGGTGGCTTATCATTGTGGGAGCCAGTAAGACGTCGCCGGTGCCTGGAAACGGGATGAGGCGAAGACATGCACGCCGGCGAATCTTACCCAGGTTCGGGGCTCTCCGTGGAGATAACACCCCTAGTCCTGCTCTGCGGGGTCTGCGCATGATCACTAGATCAAAACAAGTAGCTACAAATGCTCCTTGAGCTGTCGGATTCGAGGGAGAAGAAGAGCAAGGCTAGCTCTCCCTTTCTCTCTATATGGTGTGTGTAATTCTATGAGACCAACCCTTTGCATGGGTGCCCCGGGGGGTTTATATAGGCCTACCCCCAGGGGTACAATAGCAATCCAGCTGGCCGCGGGTCCCAGCCGTCAGTTTCTGTGTTCGCCGGCTTCTCCGCCGGCTACTGGGGCCCACCAACTGGTGGGTCCCGCCGGCTGCCGGCCTCTTGGTTGACAGGCCGGCCCCACCGCTAGAGGGTCTTGTCGGCGGCAGGTTGCTGTTGCCTCGCCCCGGATGATGAGGGCCTTGTCGAGGTAAGCGTGGCTACAGCGCAGCCGCCTTGCGGGCTCTCACTGTAGCCTTACCTCGTCTTGTCTCCTTAATGAGGCACATGTTTCGAGGGAGGGAGGTAGCCGGCTCTTGGGAGCCGGCTACGCCCCTGGCCGAGTAGGGGAAGCCAGGCCGCCTTCAAGCGTCTCTCTGGCTAAAGGGGCCCGCTGCCCGCGGGCCGTACTGGCGCTTGTCGTGGGTGACGTCGAGGTCAACATGGCTACAGTGCCGCGCCGGACGAGAGATGGCTGACCCGTACGGCGTCCTGTGGCCATGCCTGCTTCGGGATTCGTGGGTAGTGGGCTGCACTGCGGCCACGCCCCATCTTATCGCCGTTATGTGGACACAGTCTTGGTGGGTGCGGTCTTGGCCGGCTTCGGGGAGTCGGCGCTCTTCATGGCCGGCTTCGGGGAGTCGGTCCCCTTGGAGCCGGCTTCCTGGAGTCGGCCACCTCATAGCTTTCTTGGGGACGGTTTCTGAGACTGGGTCGCCTTCCGGGAGTCGGCCCTGGGGATAGCCGGCCGGGGGAAGGCGGCCCTATGCTTCGTATGCTTGAAGGCTTAAATAGCCTGATAATTTCTTGAAGAGCCAGGGGGAGTCGGTTAGGCTACCCGTGGCCATTTACTCCGACAGGTATAATGTGTTAACTAAGCAGATGCAATTTACCCTAATTAGAAGCATTACAAGGTAGACATCATATGCAACATGCAACCACATATCACACTGCCAACTAAGAGCAAGCACCTGCGATGGTGGTGTGGGGGAATTGCGGTGATCAACTAGAGAGGTACGTTGACTATCTCCATTTAGCCTTGCTGTTTCTTGAGAATCATGTGGGGAGGATAACACTGCACTCTTTAAACGAGTAGGGCATCTCACAGTAACCCACTCGGGTGACTGTCTCATCATAAGTGTTTGACGAGGGATACAAAAGAGCATTAGTTTGATGTACGAACATGGTTAATAGACATATGTAGTATGTATCAAGAACAGGAAGGCATGTCATTATCAAAGGTATAATGTGTAAAGTAAGCAGATGCAATTTAACCAAATTGGACGCAATACAAGCTAGACACCATATGAAACATGCAACCACATTTGACAGCGCGAAGTTAAAGCAAGCACCTGGGATGGTTGTGTGTGGCAATTGAGATCATCAACTGCAGAGCTACGTTTACTGTCTCCAACTGCTGACACTGCAACCATTAGAGCGCTGAAACGCTTAGTGCTTATCTCCGAATTACACTGGAGCGACTTCTGTCTTTTCTTTTCTGCATTCATCAACACTGCGTCAGAGTCTGAAATACCCATGCATAAAAAAACAATAGTGTGAGTATGGGTGAAGTGTGTGCACAATTAGTACTGTGTAAAGGTAGCAGATAGCAGGTTGGTGAGAAATAAATGACGGGAGACATATGATAGCTCTACAACATGCATGGCACTCTAAATTACTACAAGATTCTATGAAAATAACAGTCGACTGAAAGCAAATAGGTCAGTCCATTTTTTCTGCACCGTCCGATGTACAATGAACGGGCAGATCGCCTTCATCTACCTCCAGCCAGTCAGTGCTGACGATCTTCCTCGAAACGCCAGCGACCACCGGCCCAGTATTCCTCCCCTGCCTGCGCCCTCCCCTCGACCTCACAGCACCGCCGTGCTTGGCACCGCCCCCCCGGCCATCCATTCAAGCCCCGCCGACCTCCAGATCGGGCGCAAGCAGCTCCTGCGCCCTACACCCCTATGATAGACACCAATGCGCCGCTTCCTCGGGGAACATGCGGACTAGGTGCTCCGCGCGCCTAAGCGAGTGCTGCTTCTTTTAATTGCGGTTCGACTGACCCTAAATTGAAATCCAGGCGGGCTACTGACCTCTAGCAAAGGTGAAATAGTAAAAGGGAGGAAACCTTGTGCATTTAGTATCACGAAGAAGATGCAGTAAGAAGCGCTCAACTAGTTTCTTTCGTGGGATGAATACGGTGTGAGCGAAGACGTAAGATTTGCACAAATAAGGGAAGAGGAGTACCTCTTTCTGCTGGTAGTGCTGTGTCCTCCTTCTGTTTTTCTGACGATCTTCTTGTTGTTCCCCGGAAACAAGAAGTTGTGGAGGACGGTGCAGCCTTGGACGAACCCATGGCCAAGTTGTTGAGTGTGGTGCGGTGGCCGTCTGTCGGCGGCGGGGAAGCAGATCAGAGGCGGCGAACGGCAGCGTAGCGGGAACAGCTCCGGTGCGGTGGACGGTTGCGACAGTGGAGCCGCAGCAGTGAGGCGCAGGACGGCGTCGTCGGAGTGGTTCTTGTACGGTGCACGCCGGTGACGGCGTCGTGGAGGCAGCTCTGCCTCGGCTTCGGCTGCTAAGTCCTTGAGGGCGTTACGGTTGCGGTTGCGTTGGACGACGACGTCGGGGTACCGGCTCCGGTGTGATGGAGGAGGGCGGCGGTGGATTGGCTGCTATGGGGTGGAGGACGGAGGAGGCTGGGGTTTCGCGGCTGGCGGAGAGGGCGTGTTCGCGCCCACGGAGTATGAATGGGGAAATGGAGGGAGGCGGGGAACTAAGGGGGAACAATGTTTCGGTTTGAGACGCGCTTGTTTGAAATTTGGGGAAAGTTACAAACTTTGCCCCCATCTAAAATTTCGGACATATTGCGGGTTGGGGGTAGGACAATCATGTCAGGTGTCCCAAATGTGGGTGGGATAGATTTCGGCCGAGCGCATGGGTAGGTGCCCACGGCGTATGAATGCTTCTCGGAGGCGGTTGAGACTGGCGTCTTGGTGAAGTTACAAACCTACCCCGGTTTAGACCTTTGGACATCGGGCCGATAGGCTACACGGGCCAGAGTTAGGACAGTAATTTCCTACCACCAAAACATTAGTCTCGCGCGGTTTTGGGTGACCAGAGGCCTATTTGGCGCTTCGTTCAATATTTGGGAGCATAAGCATTAACATTTTCGGTTCTCTTGAATTGAACTTTCAGGGTTTGTCAAACTTCACAAATCTTTACTCTTGAAAATCCTAAAGCTACGATTATTTTGGAATGGAGGGGGTACATTTGAATATACATTGTACACGAGTATATATTAAAAAATATGCAACTTACCCCAGTTCATGCATGGTTCCAGATATAATCTCCTTGGTTGCAAAAAAAAAAAGTTAGATATGCGTATGAATATATATAGCATGTTCAAACTCACAACAAAGATTGATGCCCCCTTTTACATCTGATTTACAAATGCCATTATCTCGGGTTCAAATAGATGAATGCACTTCCTATGAATTCGAATCTTCGAAACCCCCTTTATGTTGAATTCGACATGTATTCTATTTCGTAGCTAGCAATTTGGAATGTATCCATGCAAGTGACAAATGTATAAAGTGCTTCACACTAACAACATGGAGTGCACTAATTAATGTTTATATATGAATTGCAAAAGCATCCATTGCCTGTATTTCAAACCGCTCTCACTCCATGGATCGATAATATGAAATAAACACATGCACATGCTAGAATTCAATAGAGTATGGGTGTCTGATAGACCGATTTTCGTCCATACGCAATTTGCAAAATTCATGATCTCATCCAAAAATAATAATGCCATTTATATTTTAATTTAATGCGTAGAACCGCCTTTTACACGTAGATGCACTATGCCTCGCCCGTTCTCACAAACGCGTTATATCTCTCTCTATCTAACGCATAAGTGCACACACTTTATATGCATCGGCATTTCTCTTTCACACATGCTCACAATCTCTCTCAGGGTGTCGGGGTGTCTCACGCACATGCTCTGTCTGTTTCTCTCTTTTTCTTTCTGACTACTATGTACCACTCTTTTCACTAATCTCAGTTGAAAAACACTATTTCTCTCACATGCATATATACACATGCACGGTCTCTACTAGCCCTCTATACGCACATATATGTGCCTACGTGTCTCCCGCACGCACATTATCTTTAGGCCTCTCTCGCACACATTGCCCCCCCCGACACACCTCTCTCTTAGTAGTTGGCAGATATGATTTCATCATATCATTCGGTAGGATACCCCTAGCTGTTAGGCTGGATGGTAATACGAGGCAAAGTTTTACCCTAGTTCGGATCGGACCCTTGCAGTTGAAGAAAGAGCCTACTCCTGGTACTGTATATTAGTGATAGGGGTGTGTACAAAGTACACGTGAATACCAGGCATTGTGCATGTGTGTATACTATCGACGAACTAGCCCCCAAGCTTGTATAACATACTAAGGGCCTAGGGTTACAAATCATATATAGTCGGCTTATCACCAGTGGGGATAGAGTCCTCCGCGACTCTGTTAGCTTCGTGTTGTATGCCGAGTCCTCCACATGGGTCTTCGTATAACACGTCTCGGTCCAACCTATATGTGGCGCAGGATGGAACCGACCCATGCGTGTTCATGTTGACCCACCACAACTAGAAATGATGTGCCCACCACACCACACACGCAATCAGCCACTAAGAAAATAAGCATATACAATAGTACAACGGTATCTAGCTCACGATACGTCTCCATATTTTGTTGATGACACTGACGGAGTTTGCATTTGATGCGTGCTCCGTATTTTGTTGATGACACTTACGGTCATTGTATTTGAAGCGAAAGCACGATATGGTCACTGGACTTCGGAATAAGCTCATCACGGTCACCACATACATTTTGTCGTGCTAACCAACATGTGGTTGGATGGTTAGAGGACAGTGGTTTCTCGAGCCCACCATGGTCAAAGTCCCGGTGCTTGCATTCATCTTGTGTTAATTTCAGTATTTTCCGGCGATGTACGTTCAGTGGGAGGAGACGTTCCACTCGACTACGAGGCACCTATGGTGACTTCGTAAAATCTCAAGATCATATATGCTGGCCCACTCTCTCGAAGGTGCTCATAGGGGTAGGGTTCGTGTGTGTGCGCTTATAGCGGTGAGAGCTTGCGCGTATATATGAGCCCTTGCGTCTGTACCGTGTTAAACAAATACATATCATGATTATACAGTCACTGGCTCACCCGTACAACTCCGTATTTTGTTGATGACACAATCAATTGACCAGTCAAACGTTCCACGCGGCGCAACTACTGTTGCACCATCGGGGCCCTCCTGTCAGCCCGTATATGAAAGAAAGAAATGGTATTTTGAGTCTGTACTGTGTTAATAAAATAGGAGTACATTTTTGGGTGATCATACGGTCACTAGCTCACCATACAGCTCCGTAATTTGTTGATAACATGGTCAATTGACCAGTCAAACGGTCCACATTCAGCAGCGCACATTACCATAGGGCCCACCCGTCAGCGCGTATATGAAGGACAGAAATGGTAATAAATTAGTGGTCATTGGGTATTCGAAGTCGTGAGACCTCAGGTTGGCAGTCACCGGCGGTTGGGGGGCGTTCATTGGGCGGTGGGGTGGGGATCCCCGGAGAAAAAGCT